>NW_016107319.1:9132183-9187907 GCF_001604975.1 Cebus imitator
AAAAAAAAAAAAAAAAATTGCAAATACTATGGTGAATGAAATTAAAGGCCTCTGACCACAAAGTTTATACTGTAGGCTTGAAAAATAAAGACAATTAGATAATAAATAATCCCTCACATAGTGCTGGTTGTATAAGTTGATACTACATTCTGGAAGAGGGCTTGCCAATGCCTACACAAGCTGAGACCTTGGAAGTAACACCACACATCTACAACCATCTGATCTTTGACAAACCTGACAAAAACAAGCAATGGGGAAAGGATTCCCTATTTAATAAATGGTGTTGGGAAAACTGGTTAGCCACGTGCAGAAAGCTGAAACTGGATCCCTTCCTTACACCTTACACTAAAATCAACTCCAGATGGATTAAAGATTTAAACATAAGACCTAACACCATAAAAACCTTAGAAGAAAACCTAGGCAATACCATTCAGGACATAGGCATAGGCAAGGACTTCATGACTAAAGCACCAAAACCATTGGCAACAAAAGCCAAAATAGACAAATGAGATCTAATTAAACTTAAGAGAGTTTTAAAAAATGATTATACTAGCAGAAGCTTTCAGTTAGTAGCAAAGTAGAAATACACTGATTGCATGTCCACATGGGCCATCTCTTTTTGGGAGTTGAGGCTCCACATGGCTTAACTGGAAGGCAGAAAACAACGTGCCTTTTTCTCAGGAACGTACAGGATTTAAGGAGGAGGTTGAAATCAAATAACATAATATAATGCAATATAATATAGTTAATATAGCAACTTCTTGTTTAGAGATCAAAAGAATCATGCTCATTTTTGGCTACAATCTTGAGTCCAGAGTAAGTGATTGGGTACTTTTCTGCACTGAGCTAAAGGGTCATTTTCTCCTTTTGAAACGCACTCTATTTTCTTGTTCTTCCCCATTGGAGGTAAAGACTACATTTGATCCGTATGTTCTAGGGCCAGGGACACCAGGGCTTGCTATGTCCTTAGCAATCTAGCAATTAAACATACTGTCCGCAACATAGTCTTAATTTATCATTATTGAGAAGACACAGATACAGCACACTGCGGCTCTGCCTAGTAGACTAAACAGGGCTCTGTGGCCGGGCGCGGTGGCTCACACCTTTAATCCCGGCACTCTGGGAGTCCAAGGCGGGAGATCAAGAGGTCAGGAAATCAAGACCATCCAGGTCAACATGGTGAAACCTCACCTCCACTAAAAATACAAAAAAATTAGCTGGGCGTGGTGGCACATGCCTGTAGTTCCAGCTACTCGGGAGGCTGAGGCAGGAGAATTGCTTGAATCCAGGAGGCGGAGATTGCAGTGAGCAGACATCGTGCCATTGCACTACAGCCTGGGAGACAGTGAGAGGCTCTGTCACAAAAAAAAAAAAAAGAGGGCTCTGAGGCAGCAAGAGGAAATGTGGCCATCAGCATCACAGAGAGCTCATGAGCTCATGACTGCCCAGGTGAGTGCCACACCCAAGTACATCATCTGCCCTTGGTATCACTTATTTCATAGTCTTGTGATTGCCCATTTGCTTCCAAAATATTTATTTGGTGGTATCTTAAATTTTTTCTTCCAGTTATTCTTCCCTTCTGTGCTATATAAGAATCCTTCCATGTTGTTATAAGGATCAAATACAAAGATGGATGTGGAAGTTTTAGAAAACAGAATTTTCCTAATCTAAGTTTGCAGAGTTCTCAGTAAGAAGAAAAAAACTTCTTCACCCGCAGAAATCATAGAAAGAGATAGTATTTAGGAGGAAATCAGCAAGGTGAGTCCTTCTAATAGACTGATCCGGAGGAAATTGTTATTTTCTTTAGGTCAAAAATGGGCGAATGTCAGTAATTTGGTATAGCTGAACTTCACATATGAGTGGTGGCAGCATGTTGTGGGAATAGAACTGGACTGAGCGAGAACTGGGCTGGAGTCTTGGCAACAGCACTAACTGAAGGTGTGGCCCTGGGTGAATCACTTACTTCTCAAGGCATTATTTCCTCACCTCTCAGATGAGGGAGTGGAATTCGAACTTTTCTGTGTTCCTTCTTAGGTTTAACATTCTGTGATTCTTTCTGCCCCCACTTAGCATGTGGCACATTAGCAATACAGAAAACAAAGTAACTTATTGTGTCCCACTTTGGACAAATAATGGTATCACTCAGCAAAAGTTGCTATAACTTGATATATTAAGTGAGCTTTAAGCTCCTTGGAGGTGTAAGTTGTGTGAGGAGGGTGAATTCCCCAGAAGGCATACAAATTGTTTGGGTACAGAAGTGCACTGGCAAATCAAGAAGTGTAATCTTAACTCTGACTGGGTATTATCACCAAGTCTTTTCATATCCATTATCTCATAGCAAATCCAATCCTGACAATAATTTTC
This sequence comes from Cebus imitator, assembly GCF_001604975.1. Taxonomy (NCBI): domain Eukaryota; kingdom Metazoa; phylum Chordata; class Mammalia; order Primates; family Cebidae; genus Cebus; species Cebus imitator. The sequence continues at coordinate 9,134,548 of NW_016107319.1, forward strand.
AAGAGTGGGAACAGTTATACTCAACATTTGGCAAATAGAGTACCTGCAATTCAGTAACTGTGCCTTTCCTGAGGTCACAGAGCTAGTAAAAAAAAAATAAAAATAGGCAAAACTCTAGTCTGGATCCTTTCTACCTCTCCATCATCTCCTACCTCTCTTACTGACTTTGGAGCTGACAGGCCAGTGATACCAGGTTCTCAGTGCAGTTTCACAGCTCTGAAAACTCTTACTCGTCCTTGAAGTCCCTGTTTGAACGTTGCTCCTTAATGAAGCTTCCCTGGATAATGGTTTATCTCTGCTGCCTTTGCACATATTTCCTTTTTGCATCTCTCAGGCTACTGCAGTTAATTGTCTACATGTCAGCCTCCTTCCAGAGTTGGAGTTGACTGTTCCAAATTACTCCAAGTGTCTTTTCACTGTGGAGCCCCTAGCACATAAGCACTGTTTCTGGCATTAACGGGAGCTTTATACATACCTGTTGAATGACAATGCTTTCTTTCTTTTTTTTTTTTTTTTTTTAAATAAAGACGGGGTTTCACCATGTTGGTCAGGCTGGTCTTGAACTCCTGACCTCAGGTAGGTGATCCGCCCGCCTTGGCCTCCAAAGTGCTTGGATTACAGACGTGAGCCACCACGCCCGGCTGAATGACAGTGCTTTCTGGAGAAAATAAAAAGAACTAAATGTAGACTTAAAGAAGAATAGTATGAGCACTGCTAATAATTTAACCTATGCATAGTTTGTAAATGTATTACTTTTATCTTATTACATAACTATGTAGATAATGGGTTAAAAATTTCTGATAACCAGCCCGACCAACATAGTGAAACCCTGTCTCTACTAAAAATACAAAATTAGCCGGGCGTGGTGGCGCACGTCTATAATTCCGGCTACTCAGGAAGCTAAGGAGGAGAACTGCTTCAACCTGGGAGATGGAGGTTGCAGTGAGCTGAGATCATGCCATTGCACGCCAGCCTGGATGAAAAGAGTGAAACTCCGTCTCAAAAAAAAATTCTGATAATATAGTATAAAGCCATTGTATTTTTTTTTTCTAGTTAGCCACAGAGCCAGTACCTAAAACCAGGCTTTTAGATTCTTAGCTTAGAGCTTCTACAAAATACTGTATGTACAGCCAGGCTGTGAACCAATTTTTAAGTATGAGGGTCTTATTCTGGAGCAATCTTTAAGAAAATGATAAAAACGACTTACATGTCCATAGTATATAATATTTAACTTTTTATTTACAATCTAGCATTCTCATGTTCTATAAATCAATCACATCACACTGGCCGTATTGAGTTGTACTTGATTGGCATTAGAAATGAGATAGCATAATAAATAAAAACAACTATTTCCTGAAAGCTGTAATGCACCGTATAACTTAGTCTGGTCCCAATCAAACCAAGCTCCCATACTTACGTATACACACAGGAGACAGCCCAAGTGTGTCTGTGTTAATGTCAGTGAAATAGGAGGTGCGAAAGCCAGAAACACTTATTTTTCTAAGAATACAAAGATAAATATCACATCTCTACCCAGCTATGTACACAGTGTATTCAAAGGAGAAATAAGATGATTCAAAGAGCAATTTGATTAATAGATGTAAGGAAAAGGGAAGCAACCTGAAGGTCTACACGAAAAAAAGGAGGTAAAACAGAAGCTTTGTAGAGGCATAAAAATAAAGCTCAACTGATGACAGGCCATATTTTAGAACCAAGTATATTCACTACCAATTGTAAGTGAGTTTGGCTGAACCTTGGATCTATCTAACAAATCCTTAAATAAATGTGGGATGACCTCTGGTTGAGACTTCTTTTTGAGGTTTAATAAAACAATAATTAGGGAAGAAAGGCTGGAAGCTAAGTAACCACAGCACAGCTCTGTAGTCATAATCTCCATTGTTAGTCCACACATTGCAAAAATGGCCAAACCAGAGATGTAACAGATGCCATTAGTCAAGCTCTTGGCCAACACTTATCAGGCTAAGAATACAAGCTGAGCTTTTCTTTTCAGCGGAAGCATTCCATTTTTTCAGAAATTCCTTCCTGCCAGACCACAAATCAACAATTGCTAGATAATTAAAAAGCTTCCACTTAACTTAAAAACTCTTGGGTAAAATATTCATTTTTCTAGAAAAAAAATGCCTTTTTTATAGCATAAGCTATAAATGATCCCAAAGAGTTCCACTAAAGCAATCAACTGCCAAATTCATAAATCTTATATACCCTTAAGGAAAATAGTACTGGATCTGTTAGACATCGTTTTGAATGATGCTATAGAGAGGCAAAAATTTAAAAAATGGCAGAATAGTCACAACTGAATCATGTTCAGTGGCAGACCAAGCTTGAATACTGCCTGCAGTCATCGTACAGAAATTTAGTTCAAAAACCATTTATAATACTTAGAAAGAAGCTTACCCCAATAGGTGAAAGACCTCTACACTGAAAACTATAAAACATTGATGATGACATTGAAGAAGACACAAATAAAGGGAAAGATATCCTGTGTTTCTGGGTTGGAAGTATTAGTATTGTTAAAATAGCCTTCCTACCCAAAGCAATCTACGGATTTAATGCAATTACTGTCAAAATAACAATGACATTTTTCACAGAAGAGGTAACAATCACAGAATTTATATAGTGAGTAGCCAAACAATCCTGAGCCTAAATAACGAATGTAGAGGCACTGCACTACCTGACCTCAAAATACACTACAAAGCTATAGTAACAAAAACAGCATAGTACTGTCATAAAAACAGACACACAGACCAATTAAATGGAATAGAGATCCCAGAAATAATTTTATGCACCTGCAGTCAATTTATTTTTAGCACAGGTAACAAGAACACACATTGAGGAAAAGAGTCTCTTCAATAAATGGTGCGGGGAAAATTGGATAGCCACATGCAGAAGAATGAGGCTAGACTTCTATCTCTCATCATGTACAAAGATCAACTCAAAATGGTTTAAAGAATTAAGTGTAAACCTCAAAACTATGCAACTATTGGGAGAAAACACAGGGAATGCACTTTGTAACACTGGGCTGGGCAAGGATTTTTAAAATAAGGCCTTAAAAGCACAGGCAATGAAAGCAAAAATAGGTACATGGAATGACATCAAACTAACATGCTTTTGCACAGAAAAGGAAACAACCTACACCAATGGTAGGAAGTGTCTGCAAACTACGCATCTGACAAGGAGTTAATATGTAGAATATACAAGGAAATTAACAGCCAAAAAAAAAATTCAACAAACAATGGGCAAAAGACTTTAATAAACATTTCTCAAAAGAAGATATACAAATGGCCAACAGGTATATGAAAAAGTGTTTAACATCACTAATTATCAGAGAAATGCAAATCAAAATGACAATGAGATACCACCTCACTCTAGTTAGGATGGCTATTATCAAAAAGACAAAAGCAAACAAGTGTTGGTGAGGATGCAGAGAAGAGGGAACACTTACCAGCTGCTGGTGGGAATATAAAATAGTACAGAAATGATGGGAAACAGTATTTTGGAATTTCCTCATAAAATTAAAAACAGAACAACCAAAGGATCCAGTAATCCCACTCCTTGGTATATATCCAAAGGAAATAAAATCAGCATGCTGAAGAGGTATCTGTACTCCAGTGTTTATTGCAACATTATTTATAATAGCCAGGATATTGGATCAGTGTATGTGTCCAACAACAGATGAATGGATAAAGAAAATGTGATATAGAAACACAATGTTTATATTATATAATATATAAAACATATAAATATAAACACAACTGTAAAAAAGGGGGAAACTCTTGTCGTTTACAACTACATGAATGAATCTGGAGGGCATCATGTTAAGTGAAATAAGCCAGACACAGAAATGCAAATACTACAGTCTCACTCACTTGGGATCTTTTTTTTTTTTTTTAAAGTTAATGTCATAGAAACAGAGAGCAGAACAGTGGTAACCAGAGACTGAGGAGGGCAGTTCGGAGGGGAGGACAAGGAGAGCCTAGTCAACAGGTAGAAAGTTACAATAAGGTAGGAGAAATAAGTTCTGGAGTTCTGTTGTACAGTAGGGTGACTATGGTAAATGGTAAGGTATTGCATGCTACAAAATAACTAGAAGAGAGTCTTTTGAATGTTCTCACCACAAAGAAATGATAAATGAGTGAGATGATGGATATGCTAATTACCTTGATTCAACTGGTATTTAACAATATATATTCAATTGGTATTTAACACATACATTATGGAATTATCAGATTGTACCCTATAAATATGTACAAGTACAGCATATCACTTACAAATTATTTAAAATATATTTTATTCAAATGAAAATAGTTTTGGAGACTTTGGATTGTATATACTGTTTTATAATTTGACATAGGGTACCGTTATATGATGATCAGGAGCATCCAAACATGCAAAAGAGAACAATCCAAGCTCTTGGTCTCTGTAACTTTCTGTTATTCTTATTCCCCTCCTGCTCTGTGTGTGTATGTGTGTGTGTGTGTGTGTGTGTGCGTGTGTGTGTGTGCATTTGCACGTGTTTCTTTTCCCAAGGCCCCTTTCTGTTTCTTTTATCTTGCTCTTCTCCATGTGTCTGCATCACCTTCTTATTTCTACCTCTTTGTCTTTATGCATATGTCAGCTCTGTCCAGTTTTTAGAAGGCTGTTTAGTTTTTGTATACACTACCTTTAAAAAAATGCAAAATATAAAGAATGAGTATCTAATAATCAGCATCCACAGAGAGATTTCTCAATATATTTGTTTCCTTTACCATGTCTCTGGAATCAAACTTTGTAGATCCCTGGAAATTTGTGATAAAATCTCAAGGTAATTCTTCATTTTCACATCTTTTATTGAACACAGACACAAAAATGGGCTTGATCTCTGAGGTTGCTTCCAATCTTTAGATCTATAATTTTGAGGACAATAGTAATTATAATAGTTTCTGTAATTTTACCTTTTTGAAAAATAACAAAAGGCAAGTTCAATCTACAAAGCATATAATTTAAAAAAAGGATTTCTTGGAGTTTATAAGGAGAATAAACATTTTTACACTAAGAACATATAAATTTTATAGCACAAGCTATAGAATAAAAATCTGCCTGCCCCAGTAGGCCAAGGCCCTCTGCCCAGCCATAAATGTTCTGTAGTTATATTAGGGTAGGTGGCCTTTTGGTTTCCCAAGGAAAGCCCAGGCAGAAGTCATAGATTGATGGTTAAAATGCACCATTTCCCCTCAAATCTATCCTTTCCAAAATTGTTATTTTCATAATTTCTGATTCTGGCCTTCTTTATATATATTAATAATGAGTGACAAAGCAAACTGGGGATAAGCATCACTAGTGAAAAGAGAACTACTTCTTATGTGAAGACATATGAATCTGCTTTTCTCATGCAGCTTGTACACATGAGAGTACAGCAGGTCTGTGGTCCACCTCAACAGGAGAGAAACTTTGTGCTCTGTGAGGACGGTGAGATAATCAGTGAAAGCTCAGTGGTTTTGCTAGTGGGGGACGAATATATTAATGGTCTGTGGAACTGTTTCATAGCTCTTGCAAACTCTCTACTTAAACCTGAGGAAAGGAGGCACCAATTTACTCTGAATTTTCATTCAAGGCACCTCTACTTGCTTCAAGAATGTTGACAACTTTTTGATGGAATAGTCACTGGAGTAATTAATTTCATGTGTCAATGCAACAAGGATATGGTGCTCAGTCTAGATGTTGCTGTGAAGTTATTTGTGTATGTGATTAACATTTATAATTAATTGACTTTAAGTGAAACAGATTACCCTCCATAATGTTGGTGGGACTCATTCAATCAGTTAAGAGGCTTATGAGCAAAGACTAAGGTTTTTCCAGGAAGCAATCCTGCCTCATGACTGAAACATAGAAACCCTGCCTTACTTTCCCACCTGCTGTCCTGTCCTGCAGGTTTCAGACTCAAGGCTGTAACATCAACTCTTAACTGAATTTCCAGCCTTTCCTACAGATTTTGTATCTGCTAGACCCCAAAACTGTGTCAGCCAGTAAATATTTATGCTTTATCTGTCTATCTATCAATCTATCTACTTATCCATTAATGTATTGGTTCTTTTTCTGCTTCTCTGGAGAAACCCAACTAATATAATTACCATGATATTCACCCTTTGCCTTTTTTTCTTCCTCTGTGAACCTTTTCTAGATAGAGGCATCTTACAAAATCTCTTATTTTAATCACTTTTAATTATTATTCACATGTTTGGACCCTGTCTTCATGTTTCATTTGCTTGTTTTAATTCAGTAAGAAGTATTTTATATGTAGCCTTTGCAACAAGAACCATTTGTAGGGGGAGATTTTCCCCTTCCCCTGTGAGCGAGATGAAGTATTTTCATGTTACCTAATTTGCCCAAAGCACTTTTATGAAGATTTAAACTCAGATCCTTCAGTGGAGAATATATAATAATAACAAAAAAAGAGAAATCTTCTATGTTTATAAAAGTTGCCCAACAGTTAAAATTGTTGGAAAATAGGAGGAAGAATAAGAGATAAAACACGAAAGCTTAAGAATATTTTACATAAAATACACTTAATATTCATTCGATGATTTTTCAGAGGAAAATTTGCATTGCAAAATTAATGCATTGGCAATGCATAATGTATTTTCACATATGAAGGATTAGCTGTTTTTTTTTTTGTTGTTGTTTTTTTTAGAGACAGAGTCTAATGTGATTTGGTTCTGCGTCCCCACCCATTCTCACCTTTAATTGTAATAATCCCCACACGTCAAGGGTGGGACAAGGCAGAGATAACTGAATCATGGGGGCAGTTTCTGTGCTGTTCGCATGATAATGAGTGAATTTTCACAAGATCTGATGGTTTTATAAGGGGCTTCCCCCTTCTCTCAGCACTCACTTCTTCCTGCCACCAAGTGAAGAAGGACACGTTTGCTTCCCCTTCTACCATAATTGTAAGTTTCTTGAGGCCTCCCCAGCCCTGCAGAACTGTGAATCAATTAAACCTATATCTTTTATAAATTATCGAGTCTTAGGCAGTTCTTCATAGCAATGTAAGAACAGAGTAATACAGTAAATTTTGTACTGTAGAGAGTGGGTTGCTGCTATAAAGAGACCCAAAAATGTGAGACCCAAAGCAACTTTGGCATTGGGTAACTGGCAGAGGTTAGAAGTTTGGAGGGCTCATAAGAAGAAAATGTGGGAAAGTTTGGAACTTCCTAGAGACTTGTTGAGTGGCTTTGACTAAAATGTTGATAGTGATCTGGACAATGAAGTCTAGGTAGAGGTAGTCTCAGATGGAGATGAGGAATTTGTTGGGAACTGAAAGGTGATTCTTACTAGGCTTTAGCAAAAAGATTGGTCACACTTTGCCCCTGCCCTAGAGATCTGTGAGACTTTGAATTTCAGAGAGATGATTTAGGGTATATGGCAGAAGAAATTTCTATGTGGCAAAGCATTCAAGAGGAAGCAGAGCACAAAACTTTGAAAATTTTGCAGCCTGACAATGTGATAGAAAAGAAAAGCCCATTTTTTAGGGAGAAATTCAAGCCTACTGCATAAATTTGCATAAGTATTGAGGAGCCAAATGTAAGCCACCAAGACAATGGGGAAACATACCTCCAGGGCATATCAGAGAACTTCGTGGCAGCCCCTCCCATCACATGCCCAGAGGCCTAGGAGGAAAAAATTGTTTTTTGGGCTGGGCCCAGGGCGTTGCTTCTTTGTGCAGTCTTGGGACTTGGTGCCCTGTGTCTCAGTTGCTTCAGCTCCAGTCATTGGTAAAAGGGACCAACATACAGCTCAGGCTATTGCTTCAGAGGGTACAAGCCCTAAGCTTTGGTGGCTTACATGTAGTATTAGGCTGGTGAGTGCACTGAAATCAAGAATTGATGTTTGAGAGCCTCTGTCTAGATTTTAGAGGATGTATGGAAGTGATTGGATGTCCAGGCAGAAGTTTGCTGCAGAAGTGGAGCCCTATGGAATACCCCATTTAGGGCAGTGCAGGAAAAAAATGTGGGGTTGGAAATCCACACAGAGTCACCACTGGGGCACTGCCTAGTGAAGCTGTGAGAAAAGGGCCACTGTTCTCTAGTCCCCAGAATGGTAGATCCACCAATAGCTTGCACCGTGAGCCTGGAAAAGCCACAGACACTCAATGCCAACCCATGAGAAAAGGGTTGTACCCTGCAAAGCACAGGGACAGAGCTGCCCAAGGCCTTGGGAGCTCACCTCTTCCATCAACATGACCTGGATGTGATACATAGAGTCAAAGGAGACTGTTTTGGAGCTTTAAGATTGGACTGCTCTGCTCAACTTTGGACCTGCATAGGGCCTGTGGCCCCTTTGTTTTGACCAATTTCCCTCATTTGGAACAAGTATATTTACCTAATACCTGTATTCCCATTGTATCTAGGAAGTAAATAACTTGTGCTTTTGATTTTACAGGCTCTTAGGCAGATGGGATTTACCTTGTCCCAGATGAGATTTTGGATTTGGACTTTTGGGTTAATTCTGAAATGAGTTAAAACTTTGAGGGACTGTTGGAAAGGCATGATTGTTTTCAAATCTGAGAACATGAGATTTGAGAATGCCCAGGGGCAGAGTGAAATGGTTTGGTTCTGTGTACCCACCCAAATCTCACCTTGAATTGTAATAATCCCCATGTGTCAAGGGCAAGACCAGGTAGAGATAACTGAATCATGGGGGCAGTTTCTGCCATGTTGTTCTCATGCTAGTGAGTGAGTTCTCATGAGATCTGATGGTTTTATAAGGGGCTTTCCACTTTGTTTGGCACTCACTTCTCCTTCCTGACACTAAGTGAAGAAGGACATGCTTGCTTCCCTTTCTGCTATGTTTGTAAGTTTCCTGAGGCCTCCCCAGTCTTGTGGAACTGTGAGTTAATTAAACCTCTATCTTTTATGAATTACCCAGTCTTGGGAAGTTCTTTATAGCAGGGTGAGAATGGACTAATACAGAGTCTAGTTCTTTTGCCCAGACTGTGCAATGGCACGATCTTGGCTCAATGCAGTCTGTAACTCCTGAGCTCAAGCTGTCTGCCACTTCAGCCTCCTGAGGAGCTGAGACTACATGTGTGCACCACCATACCTGGCTAATTAAAGCATTAAAAAAATAGAGCTGGATTCTTGCTATGTTGCCTATGCAGGTCTCAAACTCCTGTCTTGGTTTCCAAAAGCACTAGGATCATAGGTATAAGCTAACAAACCTAGCCAGCTTTTTTTTCTTCAACTCAAATTCTGTGGCTTAAAAATCTTAGTTTTATAAAATGGAGCCAATTTAATTTTAATAAGGGTAGTAAAACAGAGAATATCATTTAGCAAAAATGTTGATATGAATAAGATTCCATATCTGTTAAATTTCACAGTAAAATTTTAAATGGATTCTATTGCAGTCATAGATTGTGCTTTACCAGTGTGGAAATCCTGACAGGACCATCAACTCTTCATTATCACTAAGTTCTCCTTTGTCATATCCATGCTCCACACCTTATATTCTTCTCACCTTGTGCATCAGACAACTTTTGGATGACTGCTTCAGCTTTGTGGACACCTCTGCATTCCTCCTGATCCCCTTATACTCTGCACAGACTCTTGTTTGTTTTTCCTTTGTGAAAATTAAATATACTCATACCAACCCAGGGAAAGAAAAATGTTAACCTGGGAGTGTTAAGATTCTTCACAGCGGGGTGGGCACAGTGGCTCACATCTGTAATCTTAGCACTTTGGGAGGCTGAGGTGGGTGGATCACCTGAGGTCAGGAGCTCAAGATTCTTCACAGGGTTTAAATTTCCCATTCTCTTCAGGCATTAGTAATGTCTATTACTAATTACACTTTTGATGATTGGTAGACCTTCCTGGAAAGGTTGAAGACATTCATGGGTTTCAATGGGACTTTATTCCTTGGCTTGGATCACTTGCGGTAGAAAGCAGCATACAATTTTTTTTCTCACGTTGTCTGTCATTGCAAATGAAACTATATTTGCATTACAGACTTGGCAAATGAGGCTCCATGTACTTGCTACAATGATACTAGATGACAGAATTGCAGATGATTTATGAAAAATTAAGGTCTGTTTTCACACTGGTTAACCTGTCTGTTTCATCTGAGTGAATGTTTCAGGACCTGTCAAGGAGCTTTTGCATAAAACTTAAGAGCAAATCAATTGATTGTTCAGATTGAGCAAACCAGTCCATGACATCTACTGTCACGGTGTGTGTTTGGCAAAACAGGAATCTAGGTGGGGAGAATTCTATAAACATTAGTTATGCACTGTCAGCATTCCACCATTTTATACATCTGATGACTCTTTAACAAAAGAAGTCTAAAACAAAGCAGAAAAGACACTAATAGTGTGTGACAGTATCTTTCCAAACCAAGGTAATAGTGTAAGCCTAAAAATCTGATCATTTTCCTATCCTATTGTAGGCACATTGTTTTGCCTGAATAGGTGAAAACCAAGAGGAGGCACTGTAAAACTAGTTTTCACTCACAAAGCTCTTGTTTCAGAAATATCAAAACTGGATGCCATAGTTCTAGTTTTCCCATAATTGGTTCCAGCCATACCTTATAAATAACAATGAACTATCAGCCAAAGATAATCAATGATTGCAGCGTCTAAACCCTCACCAAGCCCAGTTGAAGGATCTTCTGTGAATGTTGAACATGGAACTGGTATTTATTTACTAATCTATTTATTATAGAGATAGGGTCATGCTCTGTCTCCCAGGCTGGAGTGCAGTGGTACACTCATAGCTTACTGTAGCTTTGAACTCCTGAGCCCAAGCTGTCCTCTCACCTCAGCTTCCTGAGTAACTGGGACTGTAGTCACATGCCATCATGCCAAGCCAGTTTTAAAAACTTTCTATAGAAACAGCATCTGTCCATATTGCCCAGGCTGGTCTTGAACTGCTGGCCTTAAGCCATCCCCCTTGCTTGGACTCTCAAAGTGCTGGGATTACAGGTATGAGCCACCACACCCAGCATGGGATTTGTTTTAATCAATTGTATCAGTACTGTGGTTTCATTCCACCTTCTTCAAAGTACAGGTTTTAGTCCTTAATTAGCATAATCATAATCAACTTTTCTTTTCTTGCGATATGTCAGTTCCTGACTTCTCATCTTGAGTGAACGCCTCTGAATTTCTTCAATGATATGACTATCTCCCTGGCAAGTAAACAAATTCAGTGGTTATTTATTTGATCACTGTAGTGATCTTGGTATTTCTTTTAATAATATTCATATGTTTATGAATTCATATGTCTTTAATAATATTCATATTTTACTCACTATTTAAATAGGGGATAGTAAGTCAATTTGGTTTTTGTCAGACAAGTCATATATCTCCAGAGTGTTACCAGGAATTAAGAAACAATGGGATTCTTGAGTGGTTTTAAAAACACATCTCTCCCTGCTTTTTTAAACTTTTGCTCATTTCACCAGAATTGCCACAGAATCTATAAACAAACAGTTAATGCTGGTCTACTAGATGATTTCTCTAATTACCATTTGCTAAATCTTTTCAGCATTTGGCTTGCTGTACAAGAATTAAGCAAGATAGAGACTTTGATTTCCTATGAATTCAATAGGTACTCAGAGGATGGGAACGCAAAGACATTATAAAAGACCAAAATCCCAATTCTTAAATATTCAAAGGCTTCAGATAAGATGATTCAGAGTTTCACTGGCGAGCACTCCTGTGCCCTTGATGGGGACATGGAAATGCACACACAGAACAAAACGCTGGAGCCTGGAGGACCTTAGAATTCATTTATACTATCTGCTGCTTCCTCAACAGATGGTAACTTTGCTCTAATTTTAGTGGGTGCTGATTAGCAAAGTGGTCAACTCAAATGTTATAAATTGGTTTCTTTTATTAATGAGTTCATCAGACCCTCAAAAGGACTTGGCCAGCATACTCCCATATTAGTTGAAATTGTGCAAATCCAATGTGGACGTCAGGAAATCCTTTAACCTGTGAGAAAATAATAAAAGGCCACCCTAAGTCAAGCTTATTTATTTTTTTTAACACTTCTTAATAGATGGAAGGGGAGAGGGAAGTAAAGATGACATAGGTCGCTTTCAAATAAAATAATCAGTTATGCACTGAATAGAATAGTGTACTTTAATGCAGCATTACTATTATTTTCTTTTCAATGGACTCATTCTTGGAGCTGCATTTTTCTAATCTCTGAAGAACTAATAGTTCAAAAGGTTTTTCTGTGTGTTGCATTTCTGCACAAGTCCCTAGCTGTGTATAACATCTTACCCTTTTGTGATTAATGTGACATGCTGCCAGTTTTCTCCCTGTTCATTTGGTTTTCCTGGTGTGTCCTACAGATATAACTTTAAAAATAACTCAACTATTCATTCAAATGGGCTTTTTCCTTTTTTTTAAAAAAAGAATAATACATAAAGACTTTAAAAAGCCATAACGAGCAAAGAAATGAAAGTGGCCAATGAAATGGAATATAGAAAAAAATCCCATTCAGTCCTTTTGGGTCTTGTGAGTTGGGTAAATTGAGGTGAAGATTACATGCTTTCCTGCCTTTTCTCTTTTTGTTTTTTCAGAGAGCATCTAGCTCTGTTGCCCAGGCTGAAGTACAGTACAATCTCAGCTCACTGTCACTTCCAGCACCTGGGCTTAAACCATCCTCCCACCTCAGCCTCCCCAGTAGCTGGGATTGCAGTTGCATGCCACCATGCCCAGCTAATTTTTGTATTTTTTATAGAGACAGGGTTTCACCATATTGGCCAGGTTCATCTCGAACTCTGGAGGTCAAGTGATCTGCCCACCTCAGCCTCCCTAAGTGCTGAGATTACAGGCATGCGCCACCACACCTGGCCCTTTTCTGCCTTCTCCTAATGGTGACATGCAGAACCTGGAGAAAAAAACTGTACCAGTTTTTGATACTAGAGTACAGCAAACAAGAGGGCTTGACTCTATTTTTTAATGTTTTGTGCAAACTCTAAAAGGCATAAAGCAGCAACACAAACACAAATGGCTCTGATATAATTGTTAGAGTGGTTCCTATTTTGTATTGCCATGTAAAAATTGCCATAACTTTAGCAACCGAAAAAACACATATCTCACAGCTTCAAGGAGTCAGAAGTCCAGGCCCAGCTTAGCTAGAGCCCCTCCTCGGGGTCTCAAAAGACTGAAGTCAAGGTATTGGCTGGACTGCATTCTCATCTGGAGCCTCAAATAAGGAAGAATCTACTTCCAAGCTCATTTAGATTTTGGACAGAATTTATTTACTTGTGGCTGTTCAACAGCTTCTTACTGGTTTTGACTAGAGGCTGCCCTTAGCTTTTTAACTTTAAATTAAAAAAAATTTTGAGATGGAGTCTTGCTCTGTTGCTTAGGCTGGAATGCAATGGTACAACCTGGGCTCACTGCAAACTGTGCCTGCTGGGTTCAAGTGATTCTCCTGTCTCAGCCTCCCAAGTAGCTGGGATTACAGGTTTGCACCACCACGCCCAGCTATTTTTTGTATTTTTAGTAGAGAGGGGGTTTCGCCATGGCCAGCCTGGTCTCGAACTCTTGGCCTCAAGTCATCTGCCTGCCTCAGCTTCCCAAAGTGCTGGGATTACAGGCATGAACCAGCATGCCAGGCCCAAACTAAGGAATCTGTCTAAAAATTAACATCCATACCTTGGAGTATAATAAAAGAAGCTATTGAAATGAGTGAGATTTATCTGCTAGGAAATAATTTTCATGTAAAGTACACGTAGGAAAGAAAACTCAGTAAGAAAGATTCACCAAATGCTCCGTGGAAAATGATTGTTGGTAGGAATAAAAAGCAGCACTAAACTAGGATGAATCCAATTCCTTCCCATCTTCTAGCTGCACTTGTTTTCCACTAAATGTGGTTTATAAATTTTGCTATATTGTGCATATACCAGGTTCCTCCTAAGCCACTCTGAATAAAGCAATGACATCTACTACTCTGGAGGGGCTCCTTTTTTTTTTTTTTTTTTTGACGTTTGGAATTCTTACCCAAAGAAAGGGAAGACTCATCTTTCCTGAACTTGCCATGTAATGACTCTTAAACCGTATTTACTTGGGTTCATCTTATTATGTCATGCCACTTCGTAGTGAACTGTAAAGTAAGAGCAAGGTGAGCCTAATAAGGAAACAAGATAGAGTTGAAGACAGTGAGCTAATGAAGGAATCAGAGTTAGCATGGAGGAGTACATGGTTGGCAGGACCAGTGGAAGCGGAGCTGTTCCCTCCATTTCCACACCAGGAGGCCCATGCAGGTAAGTGACGACAGAGGCATGGGGGTCAGGTAGGGGTGCAAGGCAGCAGAAAGGACCTGTGATTTTTGTAGAAATTGGTCAGAAATCCCTTCAGATATCTTCATTATACTGTGCACCAGCATTTTCCTCCTTCCCCTCACAAATTCTGGGTAGAGAAAAATGTAAGCTGTAAAGAAGAAAATCAATTTAAAGCACTAAAGGTGAAATTATGTAGAAAAATATCACCCTTTCATGTCTAATTAATCACAGAAAATCTGTCTGCCAGCCCAAAGCCATTTTATCAGAAAGTAGCCCAGGTGAAACAGGGAAATAGCATTACCAAGCTCCACTTGGCTACACATGACAAAATGAAAGATGAGAAACATTGCAGGTGAGCAAAACTGTATTCAATGGCTAATAAAATTAGAATGTTTTACACCTAGAGAGTGCCCTCTCATGAATCTCTTCACAGTGCTCTAAAGTTAACATTGGAGATGATTTCTAATTGATGGTTTTGGTCAATTTACAATTTAACTTGTGAAACAAAAGGCAAAGGTGTAACTTTGTCAAAAAGCCCTGCAGGCCACAGTGTGAAGGATGTAGCAGGTAGTTCTAGAGCTTTCATTTTGAGCAAGGGATAAGAGAACTCTTTGGCATCTAGAAGTTTTAAATGAAAGAAACCATAAATTTTTAAAACCCATTATGTCTTTAAAAAAATTTTTTTTAAATAAAAAAATATGGAACACTTCATGAATTTGCATGTCATCCTTGTGCAGAGGCCATGCTAATCTCTGTATCACTCCAGTTTGAGTGCATGCGCTGCTGAAGCAAGTACTAAACCCAGCATTTCTCAAAGTTATTTAAACCCAGGATTATTATTTTCCAATGCAGCGTCTTTTGACTGCTAGCTCCATATGCTCCATTGAGGAAATACCATTTAAAGTATTTTGAATTCATATCAAAAACCATGTGAAAAAAATAAATTAATTTCATCAGTGCTTCTCAAATCCTATAGCCAATACCCTGAGGGCGAATCAGAGTGAACCTGTCCCTACGAGGGGCAAAGACCAGGGGCCTGGGGCACAGCTAGAGGCTATGAGCTTTGAAGTCATAGTGGTAGCTTAAAATTTTTCTGTGAATTCTGTGTTCGGTTTTATTAGTGCTTGTATTAATATAAAAGTAAAACTTCTCAGATGGTATGTAATAAATTTATCAAGTTTTTCCATACTCTAGCTCACAGGCACAACCTCTGTATTAAATGACCAATATTACCTAGAACAAGTGTTATTGAAGTTGTGAAGTCTCTTAAGAAAGCACATCTCAAGCTTAGGTTATGAACCTGTCTAATGTACTGCAGTAAAAATTTCTTAGCCCACAGTAATTATAAATTTGATAACAAGTAATTTGTGCATAATCAGATAAACACCTAAGCCTAAACGTGTTTTCAAAGGAAATCCAGTTGCTTTTCTATCAGTTGCCACTCATTACTCCTCTTTCTACTGAAATAAAGAGTTCCCAGGCAACGATGACAGCAGATATCAAGTCCTGAGTTCTAAAAACTGAGGGGAAATCTTTCATTCCTAGGTATATACTCAAGAGAATACCTCCATGTGAAATGTATATGCACACAAAAACTTGTTTATATGAATGTTCAAATAGCACTATTCACAATAGCTCCAAAATGGACACATTCAAATGTCTTTCAGTTGATAAATGGGAAAATAAAAAGCAGTACCATATATACATATAATAGAATATATTTGGCCATAAAAAAGGCATGAAGTACTGATGGCATGAAGGCTACAACATAGATAAACCATAGAAAACATTATGCTAAGTGACAGAAGCCAGACAAAAGACTACGAGTATGTATTGCAAGATTCTATTTATGTGAAAGGATCAAATAGACAAATCTTTACAGAGAGAAAATAGATTAGTGGTAGCTAAGGCCTAGCGTAGGGAGATAGGTGAGGGAAATGGAAGTGACTGTATGGACTTTATTTTTGAGGGGAATAAAGTGTTCTACAATTAGATTGTGATGATGGTTGCAAAATCCCGTGAATATACTAAAAACCATTCAAGGTGTTGGGGGGCGGTGGCAAAAAACAAAAAAACAAAAACAAAACAAAAGAAAAAACAAAAAACCATTCAATTGTATACTTTAAATGGGTAAATTGTATAAGATGACTTTTTCTTCAATAAAAGTGTTAAAAATATGATATAGTATGTATTTTCATGTAAATAAATAGATTTTATTTAAAAAAACAAAAAAAAAAATGTAAAAATTAAGGGGAAGGCAAAGCCCCAGGAGTGTCTCATTGTTTTTATTCAACAACACAGAACATAAAATAATGAAGGAAATTGTTTAGGATTTTACATACTTTCTGCTCTTTGCATCAATGGCATGAGAAAAAAATCCCAAGCTTTCTTTATGTATTTATACTCACAAAATGAAATTCAATAAGAAATGCTAGAATTATTTTATATCTTCCTGACTGTTCATTGCAGCAAATAAATCACATTTTATCATTTCTTAGTCATACTCAATTAAACTGTTTCTGTTACACACTCATATTTATCAAGTAACCTATTAATCACATATGTACTTGTGTGTATACGAATAGTTTTTCAGAAAGCCAAAGCCACAGCCAAAGCTTTCTTTTCTCCATAAAGTAGGTTAATGGTGACTGAAAATTTCTCTTAAAATGCTTTCCATAATAATAATCCACCCAGACCTACTGGGATCATGCTGAATATTCAATAGAATACTCAGTAGCATTCTTAGAATTTTAGGACTGGAAGAATCTTTGGAGATGAGCTGTTCAACCTCTTCATTTTGCAGGTCAGGAGCTTAGACCCCAGAGCCAGCAGGCAGCAGAGCTGGGACTGACCCTTAAGTCTCCCAATTCCTAGGTCTGTAATTACTTACTTACCCAAATGATAATTCATGATAGTAATGATGATATTGCAGAAGGTTTTAATCAGTTACTGGAACAATGATCTGAATCATAGCACTTTTCAGTTGTACAGTGGTTAACAGTTTATAAAGGACTCATACATGCATAATTTTATTAGGGCTTCATCACACCATATGGGCCAGGCAGGAATTAGTGTCTCTAAAATAGAATAGAATGAAAACATCCAAATGTCTATCAGTTGATGAATGGGTAAAAATAGAGATGCTAAATAGAGATCTAAAATAAAGATGATAAAATAAAAATAGAGATATAAAATAGAGATGCTAATTTTAGCTTTAAAAGGGTTACAGGGTTTGCCCAAAGCCATAGGGGTAGTAAGTACTAGATATGGAATGAGAACTTCATACCCAACATTTCCCAAGCTGAACTCATGATTCTTTGCCACCATGTCACCCAGTGCCCATGACAAAAATCTTGGTGCCACTCCTGATTTCCTCTCTTCACCTCCACAAATTCGATAGCTGTTACTTCCAACTTCTACACATTTATTTAGTAAAAAAACCATCCACTTCTCTCCACCCTTATTGCCACCACCTGAGTTTCTACTAACATCAGTCTCACTTTATTTTACTGTCATCTCCTCTTGTCTACTTTTGTCTCTACCTGCACAATCTGTTCTTCATAGTGCAAACAAACTGATGTGTGCAAGGCACATTGTGAGTGCTGTGGTCTTAACATTTGTGTCCCCCCCCAACAAATTCAGATGTTACAATTCTAACCTCAAAGGTGATGATATTAGGAGACATGGCCTTTGGGAGGTGACTTGGTCATGAGGGCTCTGACCTCACAAATTGGGATTAGTGCCCTTACAAAAGAGGCCAGAGAGAGACTCGTTACCCCTTCCACAGCATGAGGATGCAGTAAGAAGTGGCCATCTATGAACCATGAAACAGGCCCTCACCAGATACCAAATCTGTTGGCACCATGACCTTGGACTTCCCAGTCCCCAGAACAGTGAGAAATACATTCCCACTGTTTAAAAGCCATCTAAGTTGTGGCGTTTTGTTACAGCAGCCTGAATGGACTGAGAGAGTGAGCATGTCATCCACCATCTTGTCCAAACCCGTCCTGTTTCCTCAGTGTCTTCAGGATGAAGTCTATCAACATAATTTAGAACAACCTTGTCCAACCTGTGACCCGTGGGCTGCATGCGACCCAGGATGGCTTTGAATGTGGCCCAACACAATTAAAACGTTATGAGAATTTTTTTAAAGCTCATCAGCTATCGTTATCATTAGTGTATTTTATGTGTGGCCCAAGACAATTCTTCTTTTTCTAATGTGGCCCAGAAAAGCCAAAAGATTGGACACCCCTGATTTAGAATATCCTTCATGGTCTGGAGCATGCTCACTACTTCAGCTCTGGCCACAGCCTCTGCGTTCAGGTTTACAAAGTCATAGTGGGTTCAAGCAGTGTCCCAAATCTCCTTTGCTCTTGCTCTTTCTCCCTTTACATATGTCCACTGATCTTTTTTTCTCCTCACTTGGCTAACATGTACTAGTTCAAGTATCAGCTTTTGGGTCATTTTCTTGGGATGCTTTCCTTGAGTCCTCAAAGACCAATAAGATGCCTTACTCACTCTCAGAGTAACTGAAGCTTACCCTTACCATAGCATTTACTCTCCCTTGTTAACTTATCCCCAATTAGACTGTAAGATTTTGAGAGCAAGGATTATGTCTTTTTCTGTGTCATATCCCACGTGCCTAGCATATAGGAGGTACTTGATAAATTTTTGTTAATTATAAAGTTAACGCTACAGTAAAGTCAGAATAGTACTAGGCCATTTCTGAAATTCAGCCCAAGTTCTGGCTAGGTGTTTCTTTATATATTGAGGACAATCCTATTCTGAATCCTAAACACTTAAGTTGGGCAAGTGGATAAAGTATTTTCTTATTATAAAACACAAGATTTAAGTGAAATCCTATAAAAATGACACAGGAATGCTAACCATAATGAATGTATTTTGAGATGCTTAAATTGAATACAGCTCTTTGCAAGAGATGCAAATTGTTTAGGCATTCCATATTTCCCCCTCTCCTTTTTCTGAACTCCAGTCGAAGGGGATTGATTAAATCAATCATGCTTCAAGAACTATCTGGATTTCGAAGTGTACTCATCTAACTAGTCCTTATCTTCTAGGATATCAAAGTCATGATTTATCATAATTACCCTCTGAATTTCGTGTTATGCTTTCTCAACATGTTTATAGTTAAAGATATTTCTTACATTATCAATACAGCACATTTTGTTCTGAAAGCATTTTTCATTTCAGTCATTAGTTTAGCTCATCTATACTAACCTTCTAAGATTATGTAAAATCACAATTTTTATGATTGCTTTTATTGGTTTCAGGCTTTAAATACCTGCCAGGGTTTTACAAATTTAAACTACTTTGTCTTAGTTAAAACAGAAGATAGGTGCAGAGGTGTTTGAACGTTTTTGTGCCATGGAACGCGCAGGCAGTCTGGGAAAGCCTGTGATCCCCGTCATAGGACAATGTTTCTACGTGCGTAGAAGAAAATGCATACGATATGCAAAAGCCAATTACATTACAACACAATTATTAGAATATTTAAAAAATTCTGCAACTGCTATGGAAAACAGTTTGACAGTTTCTAAAAAAGCTAAACATAGAATTACTGAATAAAATCCAGAAATTCTACACTAAAGTATATATCCAAGGGAACCAAAACCAGGGACTCAAAGATACTTGTATGCCAGTGTTCACTGCAGCATTTTTCATGATGGCCAAAAGGTGTAAACAACCCAAATGTCCATCAACAGATGAGTGGATAGACAAAATATGATATGTCCATACAATGGAATATTATTCAGCCATAAAATAAAGTGATGATAATGTTAAAACATGGATGAACCTTGAAGACATTATGCTGAGCAAAGTAAGCAAGACACAAAAGGAAAAATATTGTATAATTCCACTTATATGAAATATCTAGAAAGGTAAATTCATAGAGACATAAAGTGGATTAGAGGTTACCAGAGGCTGGAGAAAGGGGGAGTGTTACTGTTTAATAGATACAGGGTTTCTGTTTGGAGTGATGGAAGGTTTTGAAAACAGTAATGATGGTTGCACAACATTGTAAATGTAATTGATGCCACCGAATTGTACATCTAAGAATGGTTACAATTACAAAAATTATGTTAGATATATTTTACCACAATGTAAAAAATGTATAATATACTGAAAAACATTGAATTATAGACTTTAAAAGGCAAATTGTATGGTATATGAATTAGATCTCAAGAAAACTGTTAAAAAATTCTGATAAAATTATTACCAAAATAATAACTAACTGTGAACAATATTTGGACATCTCTGCAATACAAAATAATTACCAAAATAATAACTGTGTTAGTTATCACCAAAATTATTACCAAAGTAGTAACTAACTGTGAAGAATATTTGGACATCTCTGTAATTTGATATTAAAGTATCTGTAATTTGATATTTCTAATAGTTGCAGTCACAAGTAATGCTAGTAGTATTTTGTTTGTTACCTACATATACTTATAATTGGAGGAATACTATATTTTATGTGAAAGTTACTAAAAATTAAAACAAAATTTAAATTCAAGTTCCCCACTGTATTCTATATACAGATCTCTTAGATTAAGATCTATAGACTTATTCTACTAAAAATAAACTACTTAGGAAAAAATTGATTTGTCTTTTCTCTCTTTAGTTCATCTGCATAAGCAATTTTGCCAACTGAGAATCTAATGCTGGGCAGTGTTTATTAAATTAACATTGAATATTAAACTGCTTTTGAAAAAAGGCAATGGGAAATCTATTACAAGTCTTCTCACAAATAATCATTTAACTCCAACATTGTCTCACTCGTTTAAAAAGACTAGAAAGTCATTATCTCAAGAAACTCATTTTCTTTTCTCCCAGTTCCTTGCCAGCTGGCACACATTCCGCTTTGTTTTAACCCGAGGAAGAAGAGACCACATGCCATTTTCAATCCATCATAACTATTTCAGTTGAGTAACTCAACTGGCTCTCCTAAGCAAGAATGCTTCCAGCTGTAGTACTGCCAGTGCTACAAAGTGTCTGCCCTGAGAAGGGCTTAGTGCCTTCCCTGATAATTAAAGAGGATGTCTAGCTCCTTGAAACTCACTGTGTGAATGAAACATTTTACCTAGCTAGTCTCAATGGGAATTCAATTTCCCTTTCTTTAGTAGGATTTTCTTAGCTGAGTTTTCTAATGTTCTTAGCTTTTTTTGAGTAACCATTATAACAAGTCATTCTGTTTCAGAGAATTTGTGCTTCTAAAAATAACAAATTCTACACCATCTTCAGCACATTTATTAGAGATGACTATAGTCAGAATAAAAGTTGTTAATTATATCATGCAGAAACTACTTTAAAAATAAAATTATTACCTTATGCAAACACTTTTTAATAAATAGATGAAAGTATTTTATATTTTCTAAGCACATTTTGCAGAATGAAAGATAAGGTGCTAAGTGACGTAAATAAATCACAGGTAGAGTATACTACAGGGCTGGAAAGAGACTCCAGAACCGGAGAACACGATGAGCATGATGAGTATCCAGAGCTCATTCTACAAGCTGGGCCAGAGAAATAAAAAGCAAAGGAAGAGAAGGTGGAAGTAGAGGTAAAAAGAAAAAAGTAAAAGCAAAGACTGGAACCTCAATGGCATCACTGCCAATGATCTGGAGGCCCTAAATTTTCCTCTGCTTTTGCCACACTGTGTAATAATACATCCTTGCATTCACTTTCTCAAACAACTGCCAAAAAATAAAAGCAAAAGCAGAGCATCTCTTTCCCTGCCTATGTCTAATAACCCACATAATTAACAAAACACTGTGATCCTTGATCACTTGATTCGCACATCCCCTACCCTTAATGTTGGCTTATTTGGCTTCAGTTCATGAAAGGGCTGAAATTATATTGCCCCTGACTTTCCAGTTTGGCACTACTGCTAGAGCATGAGCCTCTGAAAATCTGACCAAGTTAGGCTTTTTGTGTTTTACTGTATGTGCCTTTTGTGTTTTACTATATGGTCTCCTTCTAATGAGGCCAGGGTTTGATATCCACTCCATGCTTCTTACATATATTTTGTTTCTCTGCCAATTTCTCATAAACACAAGCTAAAGAAAAGTGTGCAAGTGGACATAAGCATAGTCATTCTTACTTTTTGGTAAATTACATTAGAAAAGCCGGAATCATTATCTATACATGGAAACAACTCAGTATATCTGTGCCTTGATAGGGAATTGTAAGCAAACTGCTCAGAAGCTCAATTTAGTTGAAGCTCAATTAAAATGCGATCTGTAGGTAGTTTTTCTATTAAAAATACTGTCTTCAGTTCAGCAGACACTGAAGAATGCCTGTCTTCTACGACTGCAGACAATGAATATATTTAAGTCATTTACAAATTGAAACAGTGATTTTTGGTTTCTAAAAGTGGCAGTGGTTTCATTCAGTTGTTTGTGCTACTTGCTTAGAGGGAAAAACTCAGAGGTATGGCTTTATTTTCTCTAAAATAAAAATGAGTCTAAGACTGAGAGGCCTATGAAACAGAAAAAAAAAACCACATTAGGAACTAGGGTGCATTATGAATTCTCTCATACAGATCATAACTCTATTCTTAGCTGTGTTTTTAGTTCATAATTAATGAATTAATAATTAATTTCTTTAGAGACATGGTCTAGCTCTGGTCAGGCTGGAGTGCAGTGGCTTGGTCGTGGCTGACTGCAGCCTTGAAATCTTGTACTCACTTGATCCTTTCGCTTTAGCCCCCTGAGTAGCTTGGACTATAGGCATGAACCACCACGCCTGGCTATTTTTTAAAAGATTTTTTTTTTTTTTTTTTTGGTAGAGACAGGGTCATCCTATGTTGCCCAGGTTGGTCTCGAACTCTGGGCCTCAAGTGATTCTCCTGCTTTGGCCTACTTTGGGATTACAGGCCTGAGCCACCGTGCCTGGTCCTAACTCTTCGTTTAATTTTATATGAAGTTTATTAAAACTAATAAATGTATTCAACTGCCTTTTCAGAAAAACAAAAACAACAACAACAAAAAAAAAAACAAGTCACCAAAGGACTTGTTTTTATGCATGTGTTGTATACAAACATCGGCTTCCAGATGTCCGCCTATAGTTTTTGCTTTAAATTGAATACCTTTTGCATTCTACAGAAACATGTAATATACATATATTTTTAAATTTCAACTTTTATTTTTGATATAGGAGTTACATGTGCAGATTTGTTACATGGGTGTATTGCAGCCAGGTAGTGAGCATAGTACCCAATAGGAAGTTTTTCAACCCACTCCCTGCTTCCTTCCTCCTCTCTCAAGTAGTCCACTGAGTCTATTGTTACAAGAATTACGTAATTTTTAAACTCAGAGTAGATCAACACATTTAAAACTAGTTTTGATATTGACTTAATTTCAAAGGAATTAGAATTTTGTGATTTTCCTATCCTTTCCTGTGACCGCCTAGAATGTAACCATTCATTCAATCTCATCCAAATTTAGTTTCTTCACAAAAAAAATAGAGGATAATATCTATCTCCCGATGGCATTGTGGAGATTCATTGAGAAATTAGGTACGTCTAGCACAGTACGTGGGACAAGACAAGTGTTCAGTAAATGCTGAGCCTGAATTTGAAAATGAAGTGTTAAAGATATTCTGAAAATAAAGTATTTTACTTTCCTACCAATAGGAAAGATACATGCTAACTAGCCATTCTGAATGAGTCAAAATGCTTTTCTCTTTTTAAAGAGTTATTGTATATACATGCCTCATATATTAATATACATATATGTATTTATTTATAATTATTTACTTACTAGGCACATGTGAATATACATGGAATTTAGGACTTCATCTCGAGGCTGAAGTTTTATTCTAAATTTATCTGTGAATTGATCATTTAATGACCTGTTTATATAAAGCAAGACAAGAACGGCTTTGACTTTTCAAGCAATAAACTCTCTTTTCCAGCAAAATGCTGTTTCTTAAATTGATGCATGTGGTAATCAGGATATTTAGCAACTGGAAAATGAAAGGTAAGAAATATGCAATAATGCAATCTAAAAGACGCAATCCTTGAGTATAGTAGGTATTGATTTACTAGTTGAGAATGTTTCAAAAAATCATTCATAATATTTCTTTTTCTTTCCAAAACATTTTTTGGTTAGCCAGGTTTTCTGAAGTGTGATTATTTTCTTATATCAGAGCTTTCTTAGTTTTTTTCATAATCACATCAACTTTCTATTTTTATATATGGAATTGCATGATTAAAAAAATTATAGTGAAAAAATAAGCCTGTGTTTTATTTTATGGAGAGATATATGAACACAAATATTTTCATGCAAATACTGAAAGACAGAGAGACCAAAGCTATTTTTCTTTGAAGCTATTTGTTCTGACTCATAAACTCGACAATATATTCATTTTTTATTTTCAAAAAGTCTCCCTCCAAATCATCCACAATGATAACTAATATTATTTCAAAAATCACAACAATTAAATATTCAACCTCTACAAATCACAAAGTGAACTTGAAATTTGATAATTTTTCCATTATTTTGACTGTGTTTCTTTTTTTATTCAACCAGTATGATTTGATCACCTATTATATGTCAGGGAGGCATTTCACTTCTAACATAGATTATGATCAGGAGGATATGATTATGATCAGGAGTATCTGATCAATTGAATTAACCAAATTATCCCTCCCTGTTCTTTAACTCATATACACAGCCTGAGCTATAATTCTAAGCAGCATCCTTTTACAAAAAGGTGAATATTTAGGCAATAGATAAATAAAATATAAATTTATCCATCTCTCATACTTCCAGGTATTTAAAAATTAATGGAAGATGTAATTACAGCTACAGCTATGTGACTAGACACACACATATACATATTTGCTTATTTATAAAAACAATTTTTTCTCTCTGGAATAGGACTACAGATGGGGGAAGGAAAGAAAACTTTTGTTTTTTATTTTAAATTCTTCTGTACTGAAATTCTCATTTTATTTGTGCATATATTATTTTTATTTTTTAAGAGTATGGTGAAAACCACAGAGACATTTCAGAATAAAATAGAGAACAGAGATTATCATCTGGAGATCATCCCACTTTTGACTCAACATCTAAAAAAACTTTCACCTAAAATCCCCATTTAATTTTCTATGTGGAAACTAGGTGTGAAGAATTCGAATTGTTAAAAATTAAAATTGATACATGAGAAATGCAGCTACTTTGTAAAAGGATGGGCAAGTCTACATAATACAAACTAGATGTGTAGGCCGGATCTAAAATTAGAAGATTTAAAGCCATTTCCTGCATTCTGAATGAGATTTTTATAGTCAAGCACCAGGGATGGATGTACAATATTTTATTTATTTTTATTTTTATTTTATTTATTTTTTGTAGACAGACTCTTGCTGTGTCGCCAGGCTGGAGTGTAGTGGTGCAATCTCAGCTCACTTCAATCTCTCCTCCAGGGTTCAAGAAATTCTCCTGCCTCAGTCACCCGAATAGCTGGGATTACCGGCGTCTGCCACCACGCCCAGCTAATTTTTGTA
This sequence comes from Cebus imitator, assembly GCF_001604975.1. Lineage (NCBI taxonomy): Eukaryota > Metazoa > Chordata > Mammalia > Primates > Cebidae > Cebus > Cebus imitator. Next base: position 9,160,364 of record NW_016107319.1, read on the forward strand.
TTTTTAGTAGAGATGGAGTTTCACCATGTTGGCCAGGATGGTCTTGATCCCCTGACCTTGTGATCTGCCTGCCTTGGCCTCCCAAAGTGCTGAGATTACAGGCATGAACGACTGCACCCGACTGGATGTACAATATTTTATAAAATGCTGAGACCACACCCAGTTCTGTCATGTGACATACAGTGAGCAAGTTTCCCCTCTTTTTCCCATCCTCACTGCATAGTGGTGTTCCTAGTCCACTGGCTAGCGAGCTAGAAATGTGTATGCAGAGCATCAGTATATCTTCAGGCAGTTCACTGTAACTGTAGACTTGATTCTACAGTGCAGACTTAAACCTTACAAGTTCAGTAAAAAAGATCTTGAAACCCCAAAGTTAGAGAGTCCACCATAGTTCAACCCCTGTATAGCCAAAGAAACAAGAATGCCAACAACTCAGTTTACAATTCAAGGAGTTTCTTGGAACATCTACCAGCAAGAGACTTTGTTTGTTTCTTTGCTCATACTTTTTTACTTCTAAGGATTAAAAACTAACCTTGGAATAAACTGCTGTCATACTTTGTACCTCAACCACATGTCTGCCTTGGCATCTTTGTATGAAAAAGCCTTCTATGTTTGAAGCAACTTTGGAATTTAGAAAAATACTAGACTGTTTTAGACATTCAAATATCCAGGTTAAATCAATATCTCTGGTGTGAAGAAAAGGTAGGTATGCAGGTTATGTATCACAGTTAGCGAAGATTAAAAGTTCAAAACAGCATTGAAAATGAAAGAGAAAAATGCTTTTAGTAGATAATCAAACTTTAATATAGTCATAAAATGACATATATATTTTTAAAAAAGAATATGGCAGATTAGGTAATTCCATTTGTGGTAGTTTATTATATATATATGATGAACTATATTTTAAGTAATATATTAAGAACGTGTATTTTAAGTAGATATAAGCAAGGTATAGACACAAGCATAAAAATAATCTCTTTTGCACATATAAAAAGGACACATACATATATATATTCTGCTCTGTGAGTAATTTTCTTTTTGTAAGAAAACGTAAGAAATAATTTCCCTTTTGGAAAAGGAACTAGATGTCATTGTTATTCTTTAACCAGGTATATGCATTTATTTTATTTTCTAAAAATGTTGATGGCAGTTTTCTGGTCTCCACTAGAAATTATAGGTCATTTAAAATTGCTTAGACTTTTTAAAAAATACCACTAAATTCAGGTATTTATGTGCAGGATTTTAGACTTAACCTTTTCACTTGGAAGTGTAATTAACAATGCTAAAATCAAGCTTACGAGTGTGCCCATTAGTTTTCAAAATATTGTTCCTTAATGTTCTCTCATTCATTGAATTCTCTTCTAAAACTGACTCAATATTGGATGGTGTGAAAAAGTGTTGCCTTTTAGAAAAGAACTAATTTGTAGTAAAACATTGCCTATAGTTGAACTCCAGACCTGGCCTCCATAGCAAAACCAGAAAATATGGCTGAGCTAATTCTCTGGATAACTTACAAGATGACCAAACAGAAATAGGAAATTTTTTTTCATCTTTAATCAACGGTTTCAGCATAAAAGAATAACAAGATACATTTAAATCACACAAAGGGAAGATTATCTGGCATATCTTGTATGGGAGAGTGGGTGATGTCACATTTTGCTCAGCACAGGATCTGCACATCCAGCCCTCTGCAACGATTTCCTACATTTCACAGCTCTGAGCTAATTCTTCCACAGACTGGTTTTCCTGAACCTGGGAACGCTGTTGGTGAGCCTTGCCTGCCTCTGGAACTATCTTGCTCATAGCTTGTGCAGGGCGAAAATTCATTTTTGGTCACCATATACACAGGAATAAAAGAACCAAGCAAGAGGGACTCATGAGGGAATAAGTTAGCAAAAAGTCCAGTTGCTGGTTCTTTCCTGCCTGAGATGAATCGCCCTGATTCCCTTTTGTTTGGGTTTTTGAACTCATTCCATTATTATAATGGGGACATTTCTGATGTATGCATAAGCCAGAATAATGTGGTTAGTCATATTAATCAATATTATTGAACCAAGTTGGTTGTGATGTATTCAGGCATTCTTTTTTTCTTAAATGAAAATTGTTTTCTTCTTCTAATAATAAAATGGTCATTGTAAGGCATTTACACAAGAATATGCAAAGAAAAGCAAAAGGTAATACTAATAAAAACAATTTATAATTTATCATTCCCATTAAAAGCCAATTTTAACATCTTGCTATATATATATATTTAGACCTTTCCCTATATATATACACAAACACATATGGAACAGGGAATATATGCATATATATATATAGGAAATATATATGTATATCTATCTATATATATCAAAATGTAATCTCCTTTACATCTTTACAGACCATTTTCCACTTGGTTTTCTTCATTTAACAGTACATTATAAATCTTTTCCCACATGAACAAATATAGGTTTTTTATTATATCATCTTCAAAAGCCCATAGACTTATAGACTTACCATACTCAAGTCTTCCTCTGTATTATAAGGGGCTATAGAAATATGTTGGGCATTTTGTCCCATCACTACATTTACATTGCTTCTTGAATTCCTTATCTGCTAATTTTTACCTCATCTTGTATTTTGTAACTGTCTTTGCCTTTAACACTTACACTTTTCTTACCACTGTTTTTATTTAAAATGCAATTAGAGTTGTTTGAAAAATAAGAGCAAACAGACTCCAAGCATTCTTGAGTCAAGTGTGAAAATTTTGGGCAATGGATCTCATAATTTGACTACACAGAGACATTTCTAACTTGCTTTTTAATTCTCATATGTATTCTAGAGAGTTTAACGTTCTAAGTAAGTGTGCTATTACTTTAACTGCATGGGAAGGTTCATTGAACTCCTGGTTGATTCTATCACTGTCACTGTCCTGAAAAACATTTTAAAAATCTCTTGTTACTTTATTTTTATAATTTTCTTGAAAAAGACAGCCCAGAAAATTAGAATTCATATGTATCACAAGGCAAGTCAAATTCTGTCAGGTCAAATTCAAATATCAAAATGCATAACATTAATCACAAGAGCTTTAAACACCAAACTATTTGACAGAAAATTAAACAATCTGTTTCTAGTCTTAATAAGATAGCTAAATATCTACAGTACAACACAAAATTAAAATAGTCTTACTTGCAGATAGCTAGCTGGCTGTTCAGTATGGCTTATTAGAAGGAATCGACTAGGTTCCTTTAAATTATTCCTTTTTTAAATTAAATTTTAAATTAAAATAGATGATTTTAATTCCTTAAGTCCATTTTGTCATCTTAAAATTTTTGGTCAGAATGAAATGAAATAACTCCTATAAAATACTTTATTGATATATTAAGTGCTATACAAATAAGTTTAGAGTAATATTATATGGTAAGTGGAAGAGACCCATTTAGTGTTATGTATAGCAGAGATGTGAAAAATTTCAATATAAATCTATGATTCTATGATTATAGTGACCTAAGGAAGGAATACCAATAAACTTGACAGTATGCTTAATTGGCACAGTTCAGAGCTTTAGAAATCTGAACTGTATCCCCTATGTTGCCAGTAACTTTCATAGTAACCTTGAACATAATGAAATTTATCATCAATGTTAAAAAAGCAGACTGATATCTTATGCTGAAATAGCCTTAGTCTGAATTACTCAAAAACTGTAGAAATTGATGAAATGCACAAATCCATCACATTGTCAAAAATTTCCATTTAAATTGGCACTTAAACTCTATACACCAGTATGGTTATGTCCATAACTATGTGAGAAAAGAAGAGAAAACTCACATTTATTGGGAAATTGATATATGCTAGGCATCATATTACATTTTTGGTATATGTTAGTTCATTTAACTATAGCAGAACAAAAAGAAAAAGGCAAAATTGATAGAGAAAACAAGATGTGGATAGGTAAGATATTCACTGTGCATCAGCTCAGTAAGTAGCATCAAAGACTAAAACAGTGGTTTGAGTTACTTTCTCTCCTTCCTTGTCTATTGAACGTCTAGTAAATATAAAATCAGTTTATAAGTAGGCAGAGAAAAAACGGTGAGAAACTAAGTGTTTCAGGCAATATCCCAATAAAATCATTCACCAAAATGGTCTAAAAGTTGACCTCATATAATGAGGAATAAATTAGTAAACTCCTTTTCAGCTAGAAGAAGAAAAATACAAAATTTGGTATCCTAGTGAGGCAAAAGAATAGGGTCTGGAGGCAGGGAACCTAAGGCTGTTTGATGTCAACTTCCTAGAGATGAAAGAAAAATCCTAACTTGCCATGCCTAAGTAACAAAAGGACCAGAGGCTACTCCCTTTGACCTTTTCTGCCTGGCAGATGGGAAATTGGGTGTCTACAACAAATCATGCTGAGTACGGCAGAGTCTTGGTTTGCAACTTTGTAACTTCACTCCAGCCTCTGAATGACTGCTGTCTGCAACCAATCAGACTGACTGTGGGCTACCACTTCCATTACATGAGGTGAGTGGGAAGTGGCCAATGGGAAACTTCTAGCGGGTATTTGGACCCAAGAAGATTCTGTAACCGGGCCCTCGAGCCACAGCTTGAAACCACTCCCACATTGTGGAGTGTACTTTTGTCTTCAATAAATTCCTGCTTTTGTTCTTTCGTTGCTTTATTGTTTCTTTGCTTTGCTGGGTGTTTTGTCCAATTCTTTGTTCAGAATGCAAAGAACCTGGACAACCTGCAATCACTACCCTTTACCATTGACACTAGTTCACTAGCTAATAATTGAAAAGACGCTATTTATTGAGTGCTTACTCTGTGTCAGGCACTATTCTAAGTGCCTTACGTGTGTTGATTCCTTTAATACTTGTGTAGAGAACAATGAATGGTTCAACGTTTCCCAAAAGACATCCGCATCTTCATTCCTGGAATCTACGAAGACATTGCATGGCAAAAGGGACTATTCAGATATGATTAAATGAAGGCTCTTGAGACAGGGAGATTATGCTGGATGATCTTGGTAGGCCCAGTGTATCACAAGGGTCCTTACAGGTAAAAGAGGGAGGCAGCAGAGTGTCATAGTGATGCAGACACTCTGGCTTTGAAGACGGAGGAATGGGGGACCCTCCAGAAGCTGGAAAAGATCAGGAAATGGATTCTACCCTAAAGTCGTGCAAGGAAATGCAGCCTTGAGGTTTTAAAAACTAGGCAGGGGCGAGATGGGAAATGGTGGCAGACGGGAGGCAGAATTAGATTGCCGCTCCAGATAGAGCAGCAAGCGGAGGCTCACATTGTGAATTTTATCTCCAGATCGACTGACTGCAGGAACAAACCAGCAATCCCAAGAGGACCCGCAGACCCTCTGAAGGAAGCGGACTGTTCCTGCACAACCTGGGAGACTCCCCCAAAACTGTGAGTGGCCTAACTACGGAAGTGGGAAAGGGAGACCCTCCTCTCTTGAACACACACCTCTGCTGGAGAAGCTGAAGACGTTCACAGGATTAGTTGCAAACTTTACCTGCAACTGAGTCAAATTGGAGAGCTGAACAAAATTCAGGGGTAGAGGAAGTAGCAGAAAGACCGTGGGAGCTCGCTGGGTCCCTTAGCAGGCCATTCCTGCCTGGCACCATAGGAATCAAATGGGAGAGGAGAGGTGGGTAGAACTACACAGGGAAAAGGAAATATCTAGCTGAACTTTTTAACAATTTGAACGGGGTGAGAAGTCTTCTGGCCAGAACTCACGGGAGGGAGTAAATCCAGTGTGCAGACTCAACAGGGAGAAAGAACCAAGCCCTTTTCTTTAGAAGCTGGCAGGCAGAGAGCCTGTATGGCTCTCTGCCTGGAAATGGTCTGGGGATATTGTCCGGAGCTCGGTGGGAGTGAGACCTGCCCTTCAGTTTGTGTGGGAGCTGGGTGAGGCCTGTGACTGCTGGCTTTCCCCCACTTCCCTGACAACCTGTATGACTCAGTAGAGTCAGTCATAATCCTCATAGATACATAACTCCAGTGATCTGGGAATCTCACCCCCATCCCCACAGCAGCTGCAGCGAGACCCACCCAAGGAGAGTCTGAGCTCAGACACGCCTATCTCCACCCCCACCTGATGGTCCTTCACTACTCACCCTGGTAGTAGAAGACAAAAGGCATATAATCTTGGGATTTCTAGGACCCCACCCGCCGCTGGTCCCTCCCCATACTACTATAACCGGGGGAGTGTATCCAGGTCCCAGTTCTGAAGTGGTTCTTGGCCTCTCTAACCCTGAAGAATGGGGAAAAGGGAGCCGTGGAGACACAGTGAGTTTGCCATTCGATTATTAGAGAGAGCTCCCACACTGTTGTGGGAGGGGAATCCAGAGAAGGATATTCCTACAGCTAAGGAGCAGCTGACGTTTTAACCTTTGTGTTATTCCCACCCCATTCATGTTCTTGTCCAATGAGAGGAGTTCTTTCAAGCTTCCTCTGGAGTGATTGATCTTTGACTCTGATACTGGGTTGGCTACTTGCCCCACAGCCCTGAGTTACAGAGGCCCCTCCTCCCAGAGCTTTTCGTGGGATTTTTGAGACAAAGGAGCCCCACCTGGCTTTCCCTACCTAGCCTGTGCACAGGAAACCGAGACAAAGAACTTTACATTTGAAACCCCTCTGGTTCCTGGATGGAGGCATGGAACCGGGAAACTCCTGCCTTTGAAACCACATCCCTTGTGGTCCCAGGAAGAGAAGTTTCTTTAACACAGTCTTCACTACCATAGTTGTTGCTCTCTGGAAAGCATGATCTCCTACCTGGAGGCCAACCAGTACAAAAACGGAGCATTAAACAACCAAAGCTAAGGACCCTCATGGAGTCCATTGCACCCTCCTGCCACCTCCACTGGAACAGGAACTGGTGTCCATGGCTGAGAGACCCATAGACAGTTCACATCATAGGACTCTGTGCAGACAACCCCCAGTGCCAGCCTAGAGCCAGGTAGACTTGCTGGGTGGCGAGACCCAGAAGACAGAAAACAATCACAGCAGTTCAGCTCACAGGAAGCCAAATGCATAGGAAAAGGTGGAGAATACTACAGCAAGGGAACACCCAGTTGACAAAATAAATCTGAACAGCAGGCTTCAATCCTAGACCTTCCTTCTGACAAAGTCTACTGAAATAAGAAGGAACCGGAAAACCAACTTTGGTAATATGACAAAACAAACCTCTTCACCCACCCCCCCAAAAAAAAAATCACATTAGTTTACCAGCAATGGATCCAAGCCAAGAAGAAATTCCTAATTTACCTGTAAAGGAATTCAGGAAGTTAGTCATTAAGCGAAGCAGGGAGGCAGCAGAGGAAGGCAAAACCCAGTGCAAGGAAATCCAAATAAATGACACAAGAAGTGAAGGGAGAAATATTCAGGGAAATAGATAGCTTAAAGAAAAAACAGTAAAATATTCAGGAAACTTTGGATACACTTTTAGATATGCAAAATGCTCTGGAAAGTCTCAGCAATAGAATTGAACAAGTAGAAGAAAGAAATCCAGAGCTCAAAGACAAAGTCTTCAAATTAACGTGATCCAATAAAGACAAAAAAAAAAAAAAAGAATAAGAAAATATGAACAAAGCCTCCAAGGAGTCTGGGATATGTTAAATGACCAGACCTAAGAATAATTGGCGTTCCTTAGGAAGAAGAAAAATCTGAAAGTTTAAAAAGTGTATTTGGGGGAATTATCAAGGAACGCTTTCCTATCCTTGCTAGAGACCTAGGCAGCCAAATATAAGAAACACCAAGAACACCAGGGAAAACCATTGCAAAAAGATCTTCACCTAGGCACATTGTCATCAGGTTATCCAAAGACAAAGGGGAAGAATCTTAAGAACTGTGAGACAGAAGCATCAGGTAACCTACAAAGGAAAACCTGTCAGATTAACAGTATATTTTTCAGCAGAAACCCTACAAGCTGGAAGGGGTGGGGGCCTTATCTTCAGCCTCTTCAAACAAAATAATTATCAGTCAACAATTTTGTAACCAGCAAAGGTAAGCATCAATATGAAGGAAAGATACAGTCTTTTTCAGATGAACAAGTGCTGAGAGAATTCACCATGACCAACTCACCACTTATAGGGACTGCTACAAGGACATCTAAAATTTGAAACAAATCCTGGAAACACATCAAAACAGAACCTCTTTAAAGCATAAATCACACGGAACCTATAAAAACAAAAATACAAGTTAAAAAAGTGGAAAAAGGCATTTCATGCAAACAAACACCAAAAGTGAGCAGAGGTAGCTATTCTTATATCAGACAAAACAAATTTTAAAGCAACCGCAGTTAAAAGAGACAAAGAGGGAGATTATATAATAGTAAAAATTATATTTTCTTGTCCAAGGAAAATATCACAATCCTAAACATATATGCACCTAACATTGGAGCTCCCAAATTTATAAAACAATTACTAATAGATCTAAGAAATGAAATAGCAACACAATAAGAGTGGGGGACTTCAATACTCCACTGATAGCACTAGACAGGTCATCAAGGCAGAAAGTTAACAACAACAACAACAACAACAAAACAATTTAAACTGTACTTTGGAACAAATGGACTTAACAGATATATACAGAACATTTTATCCGACGGTTGAAGAATGCATATTCTATTCAACAGCACATGAAACTTTCTGCAAGACAGATTATATGATAGATCATAAAATGATCCTCAATAAATTTAAGGAAATTGAAAGTATATCAAGCATTCTTTCAGACCACAGGGGGACAAAGCTGGAAATCAACTCCAAAAGGAACCTTCAAAACCATGCAAAAAAACATGGACATTAAATAACCTGCTCCTGAATGAGCATTGTGTCAAAAACAAAATGAAGATGAAAATTAAAAAATTCTTCCAACCAAACAACAGTAATCACACAACCTATCAAAACCTCTGGGATACAGCAAGGGCAGTGCTAAGAGAAAAGTTCATAGCCCTAAATGTCTACATCAAAAAGACTGAAAGAGCATAAACTGACAATCTAAGGTCACAGGTCAAGGAACTAGTGAAACAAGAACAAACCAAACTCAAACCCAGCAAAAGAAAGGAAATAACCAAGATCAGAGCAGAACTAAATAAAATTGAAACAAACAAACAAACAAATACAAAAGATAAATAAAACAAAAAGCTGGTTCTTTGAAAAGATAAATAAAATTGACAGACCATTGGCAAGATTAACCAAGAAAAGAAAAGAAAAGAGAAAATCCAAATAACCTTACTAACTGAGAAACAAAACAGGAGATATTACAACTAACACTACTGAAATACAAAAGATCATTCAAGGCTACAGTGAACAGCTTTACTCACATAACTAGAAAACCTAGAACAGATGGATAAATTCCTGGAAAAATGCAACCCTCCTAGCTTAAATCAGGAAGATTTAGATGCCCTGAACAGACCAATAACAAGCAGTGATATTGAAATGATAATTTAAAAATTACCAACAAAAAAAAATTCCAGGACCAGACAGATTCATAGCAGATTTCTAACAGACATTCAAATAAGAATTGCCACCGGTCCTCTTGACTCTATTCCACAAGATAGACAAAAAAGGAACCCTCCATAATTCATTTTATGAAGCCAACATTACCCTAATACCAAAACCAGGAAAGAACATAACAAAAAATGAAAACTACAGACCAATATCCTTGATGGACATAAATGCTAAAATCCTTAACCAAATACTAAGCTAACTGAATCCAACAACATATCAAAAAGATAATCCACCATGATCAAGTGGGTTTCATACCAGAGATGCAGGGATGGTTTAACATCCATAAGTCAATAAATGTGATACACCATGTAAACAGAATTAAAACCAAAAATCACATGAACATTTCAATAGACGAAGAAGCAGCATTGGACAAAAGCCAGCATCCCTTTATTATTAAAACTCTTAGCAAAATCAGCATGCAAGGGACATATCTTAACGTAATAAAAAACACCGATGACAAATCCACAGCCAACATAATACTGAATGGGAAAAAGTTTAAATCATTCCCTTTGAAAACTGGAACAAAACAAGGATGCCAATGCTCACCAGTCCTCTTCAACATAGTACTGGAATTCCAAGCAAGAGCCATCAGACAAGAGAAATAAATAAACGGCATTCAAATTGGTAAAGATGAAGTCAAACTGTCACTGTTTGCTGACGATATGATTATTGACCTTGAAAACCCTAAGGACTCCTCCAGTAAGCTCCTACAACTGATAAAAGAATTCAGCAGAGCTTCCGGATACCAGATTAATGTGCACAAATTGGTAGGTCTTCTATACACCAACAGTGACCAAATGGAGAATCAAATCAAGAACTCAACCCCTTCTAAAGTAGCTGCAAATAAATAAATAAATAAATAAAATACTTAGGAATATACCTAACCAAGGAGTCAAAATACTGCTACAAGGAAAAGTACAAAACACTGCTGAAAGAAATCATAGACAACACAAACAAATGGAAACACATCCCATTATCATGGATGGGTAAAATAAAAATTGTGAAAATGACCATACTGCCAAAAGCAATCTACAAATACAATGCAATTCCCATCAAAATACCTCCATAATTCTTCACAGAATTAGAAAAAACAATTCTAAAACTCATATGGAACCAAAAAAAAGAGTCCACATGGCCAAAGCAAGACTAAGCAAAAAGAACAAATCTGGAGGCATCACACTACTTGATTTCAAACTGTATAAGGCCATAGTTACTAAAGCAGCATGGTACTGGCACAAAAATAGGCACATAGACCAATGGAACACAACAGAGAACCCAGAAATAAACCCAAATACTTGCAGCCAACTGATCTTTGACAAAGCAAAAAACATACAATGGGGAAGGGACACCCTTTTCAACAAATGGTGCTGGGATAATTGGCTAACCACATGTAAGTGAATAAAACTCGATCCTCATCTCTCACCTTATACAAAAGTCAAAAGATGGATTTAGGACTTCATCCTAAGATCTGAAACTATAAAAATTCTAGAAGATAACATTGGAAAAACCCTTCTAGACATTGGCTTAGCCAAGGATTTCATGATCAAGAACCCCAAAGCAAATGCAATAAAAACAAAGATAAATAGCTGGGACCCAATTAAACTAAAGAGCTTTTGCATGGCAAAAGGAAGAGTCAGAAAAGTAAACAGAAAACCCACAGAGTGGGAGTAAATCTTTTCAATCTATGCATCTGACAAAGGACTAATATCCAGAATTTACAATGAACTCAAATCAGTAAGAAAAAACAAACACTCCCATCAAAAAGTGGGCTAAGAACATGAATAGAAAATTCTCAAAAGAGGATATACAAATGACCAACAAACATGAAAAAATGCCCAACATCACTAATGATCAGGGAAATGTAAATCAAAACCACAATGAGATACCACCTCACTCCTGCAAGAATGACATAATAAGCAAACAAACAAACAAACAAACAAAAAACCCAGTAGATTTAAAGTCAGGGAACACTTCTACAGGGCGGGTGGGAATGTAAACTAGTACAACCACTGTGGAAAACAGCAGGATTCCTTAAAGAACCAAAAGTAGAACTACCGTTTGATCCAGCAATCTCACTACCAGAAGAAAAGAAGTCATTATTTGGAAAAGATACTTGAATACACATGTTTATAGAGGCACAATTCACAATTTGCAAAATCGTGGAACCAAACCAAATGTCCATCAATCAACAAGTGGATAAAGAAACTGTGGTGTATATATATGATGGAATACTATGCAGCTATAAAAGGAACGAATTAATAGCATTTGCAGTGACCTGGATGAGACTGAAGACTATTATTCTAAATGAATTAATTCAGGAATGGAAAACCAAACATCATATGTTCTCACTGATATGTGGGAGCTAAGCTCTGAGGACGCAAAGGCAAAATAATGATGCAGTGGACTTTGGGGACTTGAAGGAAAGACTGGGGGTGGGGCAAGGGATAGAATACTACAAATAGGATACAGCGTATACTGCTCAGATGATGGGTGCACGAAAATCTCAGAAATCACCACCAAATAATTTACTCATGTAACCAAATACCAACTGTACCCCCAATAACTTATGGAAAAATAAAAAAGAAACCCAGAAAATGCAGCCTTGCCAAAACCATGATTCTAGTCCAGTAGGGACCATTTTGGATTTCCAGTCTCCAGATGACAGGCTTGCATTGGTTCAAGCCACTAAGTTTGTGATAATTTGTGACAGAAGCAATAGGAAACTAACAAAATCCTCATAATAATCCTAAGGGGTATGTGCCATCGTTATCTTCAGTTCATAGATGAGCAAACTAAAGCACAGGCAGTTTCTCAAAGATGCATGACTACAAGAGATTGAGCTGGGATATGAACACAGACAGCGTGGGTCCAGAGTCTACTAACTGGAAGCCTTCATGGTATAACTCTGGAGATTCTAGTAAAATTGCAGCACTAGGGTAATTTTTGCCAGTATTTCCATTCTTAAGGCACCTGAGCTAAGCGGCAGTATACACCTAATGTCCAGTTCTGGAGGCAGGGCAGGGTCTTCTTTTAACAGTTTGAATATTGGCATGGAAAACAACAACAACATCTACTTCAGCCTGATGGTGAAAGATCTGTCTGTAGAAGCGTATAATACCTTCTATGAGTGCTATGTGCTATTAGGAAAAAAATATTAATAGATCAAATGGAAATTTTCAACATGCCATTTGGGAACTCTTTTTAAAATGTGAGCATTTTGAAAGAAAAAAGATTAAGTCAGCTACTGTAAAATAATGGATTCATAATATTTCAAAATAACAGATAAAAAATGTTTAAAGTGAGTCCTTTATCAGCGGTTCCCGGTATTCCCATCATTGGCAGACACGGATCTTCGCTCCGTGCACAGTATATGAAAGGCAACTGAGAAATTCACTGGTTGGGCATGGCAGCAGGTGCCTATGGTACCAGCTGCTGGAGAGGTGGATGTGGGAAGATGAACTTGAGGCCTAGAGTTTGAGGCTGCAGTGCACTATGATTGCACCTGTGAATAGCCACTGCATTCCAGCCTGGGCAACATAGAAGGACTCTGTTTATTAAAAAAAAAAAAAAAAAAAAACTTTAAAGAAATAATTTTTAAAAATTCCAGTTTGTCCCTGGGTCTAAGGGAAAAAAAATCCACTGGATAAATGAATGTGCAAATATTTAGTTTACTTGTATGTATTTTAAGATACAGCTATATGAACAAATGCATCCTCAAATATTTTAGAGTCTGTGTTTGATCATTCTTTTCACTTTAAGTTTCCAGGTGCTTCCTTGTCAGGTTAAGAAGTACAGTCTTGGTCCTCTTCTCTAACTTTTGTCCATGGTTTCAGCTTCCCAAAGCAGGGTGAGTGTAGCATTAGCGGTTAAGAGCTCTAGCATTGGAATTGGCAAGACCTGGATTTGATTCCAGTTTGTTTGCCTATAACTTGTATGACTTCAGGCAAGTTATTCAACCATGGTGTCTTCATTTTAAAATAGGTATCATAACATTTACTTTTTATTTTGTAGTGAGGATTAAAAGTCATAATGTTTTTAAGCACTAGCTAGCTCACAGAAAGAAGTTAAACCACAGTAGCTACATAAATTTCACCTTACAGTATTATCACAGAAGAAGTTAAACAATGGTAGCTACATAAAATTCACCTTACGGTGTCATCGCAGACTGATTTTTGTTTCTAATGTTGTCCACACAGCATAGTGTCAGAGTCAGAGGTACATCTTTTTAGAGTGACATTCTTTTCAAAAACAGAAAGGAAAATATTTAATATAAAATATTCATCTTACATTTATTTATGAACCCGGTTAAATGCATAAATTATTCTTTTTAGCAACTTTGATTCTCGAGAACTTGGGAAAGGGAAGGAAGATTTTTTTTTTTTTTTTTTTTTTGAGACGGAGTTTCACTCTTGTTACCCAGGCTGGAGTGCAATGGCACGATCTTGGCTCACCGCAACCTCTACCTCCTGGGTTCAAGCAATTCTCCTGCCTCAGCCTCCCTAGTAGCTGGTACTACAGGCGCGTGCCACCATGCCCAGTTAATTTTTTTTGTATTTTTAGTAGAGACAGTGTTTCACCATGTTGACCAGGATGGTCTTGATTTCTTGACCTCGTGATCCACCCGCCTTGGCCTCCCAAAGTGCTGGGATTATAGGCGTGAGCCACCGCGCCCGGCCAGGGAAGGAAAATTTGATTTTAAACTTCAAGGGAGGAAATGGGGAGGAGGGATCAGTGGTTTCAACTGTAGTTAGTCTCATCAGAAGGTGAGAAAGTACCTAGTTAATGGGCGCCTATTTTAAATTAATTTTTTTTAAAAAACAAGAATCAGGTAACACACCTACTTTTTATGAAGTGCTTTACATTTGTGATCTCAGTCAATCCTCTTAGCAACTGTTTGACATAGGTGTGAAGACCACCACTTTATACATGGGGGAAGGAATGAAGAGGACAAGGTCACTTATTCAAGGCCACACAGGACAAGTTGGGATTCAAACCCAGTCAGTAAACCATATGGCCTCTCATATAGAACTACCTTACCGTAGATTCAGTCCTTGACTGATTACATATGATTTAGGCAGGAAATGCAGGTTACTTACTGGGAATGAGTAATGATTTGTACTAAAAGAGGTTATTGAGTGGCAAGCAGTACACAGACATAATTTCTGCCATTATCCTGTCATACTGCAAAATGATTTTTCTTCTGACCACATAATCATTGTCCCTAGGTGTGTAAAGAAAGTGCCTTCTGTTAACTAGATGCTGCCCATTATGATGCTTTGAAGATAATAGTAGACAGACCAGGCTGCAGCATAAATAGGCAGTTTTTCGCAAGTTTTCCTCTATGCCAGGAGATATATATATTTTTACCCCATCCAGGAAGATTTCAAGTCTAAGGTCAGGGAGCCGTAAGATTCAGTTCTGCAGATAAAAATCCCAACAAAATCTGAAGATGTATTTTCTAATTTGTTTCAGAATGATGGAAACCACTAGCTAGATTCAGAGAATCTCCTGAAGGTAAGATTCGCTTGCCTATATGATGTCACACATGATCCAGATCAGAGAAAATACTTCACATTTCACTCCTCAAATTCCTCATTGCTTTTTCTTCCTAAAAAATTATTTGTCAAGAATCATTTGGCATAGGATCATAAATGAAACAAAAATAATTCATTTGTATTATGACATTATTGATTGTGATTACTTGCCTATATGATGCCTATCCTTGCCTAGAAATGATTTGTTTTCCAGTTTTATATTGATTTTAATTAACCATAAGTCCTTTTTAAGGTTTTATTATTGACTTACCACTGTCTTCAACAGAGAAATAGAAGATGTCCTTTGATGTGCTGCTGCCCTCATTCAAGATGTAGTAGATCTTCATCTCATCAATGTCAGCTAAAAAAAAAAAAAAGAGAAACCATCACACAAAGTCATATTGATACACATGAAAATGAGTATGTTGACAACTTCAAATTTTAATTAGGCACAGAAATACTCCAGTTAATGAATTTTAAAATAATGATTAAGGGAACGTGAATCTTCTTCTTAAAGCTACAATGTCAAAAATAAAACTTTAGTTTGAAACTTTGTCACAATGAGATACCATCTCACCCCGGTCAGATTGGTGATGATTAAAAAGTCAAAAAATAAGAGATGCTGGGTGAGGTTGCAGAGAAAAGGGGACATTTATACATTGTCGATGGGAGTGTAAATTAGTTCAACTGTTGTGGAAAGCAGTGTGGTAATTCCTCAGAGAGCTAAAAACAGAACCGTCATTCAATCCAGCAATCCCATTACTGGGTATACACCCCAAAAATATAAAATCATTCTACCATAAAGACACATGCATGCAAATGGTCATTGCAACACTACTCACAATAGCAAAGACATTGAATCAACCAGATGCCCATCAGTGACGTGTTGGGTAAAGAAAATATATTACATACACACCATGGACTATCATGTAGCCATTGAAAAAACTAGATCATGGCTTTTTTTTGTTTTGTTTTGTTTTTTGCAGGAACATGGAAAGAGCTGGAGGCTATTATCCTTAACAAACTAATGCAGGAACAGAAAACCAAATGTTGCACATTCTCACAAGTGGGGCCTAAACGATGAGAACTCATGAATACAAAGAAAGGAGCAATTGACAGTGGGGCCTTTTTAAGGGTGGAGGGTAGGAGGAAGGAGTACAGTGGAAAATATAAATATTGTATACTTGGCTTAATACCTGGCTGATGAAATAATCTGTACAACAAACCAGCATGACATGAGTTTACCTATGTAACAAACCTTCACATGTGCCTCTAAACCTAAAATAAAACTTAAAAAACTCCCGACTTTGTCACAGTGCTACTATGTGCATATTCTCCGGGACTGAAGTCCAACAAAGAGGGCATTTTAGTTACATGTGCTTTACAACATCCTGGCACTCTCTGGAGAGCCAGGTTTATCTGGTTTTGAATCTTCTGCACAAGTATAGAGCTTGACATAATTGTGGATGCTCATAGACTTTTTGTCAAAATGAATTTAAACAGGAATAACTGCTGCATCCTAAGAAGAAAGACAATGAGAATAAAATCATGATTTTTTTTCTGCTGTCTATTTTCTTGGGTAATAATTTGTTATGAAGGTCTATAATTATGTTTTTATAGTGGTAATTATTAGCATTTTAAAAACAATTTGCTTCCAAGGGGTATTTGTTTATAGAAATAATTCTTATAGAACCACTTTTTTTTGTTTTTAGTTTATATGTTTAATATTTTTAAATTATTATTTATTATTTTATTATTATTATACTTTATATTTATATTATTATAATAATTTATTATTATTATTATACTTTAAGTTCTGGGATATATGTGCAGAATGTGCAGGTTTGTTACATAGGTATATATGTGCTATGGACCACACACATATGATTTCATTTGCTTCAGAAGCAATTCTGAAAATGGAGCCAAACTATTTTTTAAACATGTGTAAGTTTTCCTCTGAGTTGCATCCAAGTTCACATGTATCATGTGTGGGAAATTTCATGCACAGAGCTACCTAAAAAAGTTAGGATGACATAAAGAGCATTTAAAAGCTAGCAGGTATCACATCGCCTGGGAAAGTAGACGGACCTACCTGTAGCTCATGATTAGTAGTGACAACAAATGTAAAGGAAAAAATAATCTCACACAAACATAGCTCTGTGCTTTTTTTAGATGTAGAAATTGCATTTGAATAGTGTAATAAAAATGAACAATGTAGTAATTTATATCCAAAATCTGGATACCAAACATCTCCAAAAATCTAGACTTACTAATAACTATGCAAATAACATCTATATGTCACTTTTAAAATTCAAAATCAATCTGATATTGAGAATTAATATAACGTTATCTTACAATATTTCAGAAGTAGAAGCTGTCCTTCTGTGTTTAGCAGTTTTGAGGTATAGCTACAACTTTATGAAACATCTGTGGGATCCTGCTAAATGGGCATTCTGATGAAATTGATGAAAAAAGACTTGTTGCCTTTTTTGTTTTTAGAGTAATTTTACACTTCACTGTATTTTATTAGAACAAGAATCTTACTGCAAATAGCTGAGGTCAGGGCAGTTTTACACAAAGCTGAGATATCTGATCCAATGAAGAACAGGGACAGAATAATCAAGGAAGAATACATACTAACCTTGTGTAAACACTCGAGTGATCTGGTTTCCAAGGCCAGTTTTGAAAATGAAACCATGCTGTGGTCCTCTGGTCACTTTATACTTCAGAAGCCTGTGGGGACTATCCTGATCTTCTGCCTTCAGAGACTTGCTGGTAATCAGGAAGCCCATGTGTCCAGTGTGAAGGCGTTTCAAGGTTGGGGCACCCCTGTTAATAGTAATCTGGGGAAGCCTATTGTCTAATGATCTTATTTGGACCCTCATTACCTGAGGTTTGTGTGTCTCCAGGGCAGTGTCTGGGAGGACATAGAAATCAGTGTGAGTGCCATCTGTCACAGTCAAGGAGAAACTGTCTTCAGTGGTCTCACTACCATCATGCTTGTAGCTAATTAGCTTCTTGTTCAGGTCTTGCTTGGTGAAAGTGGTCACAGGACGGTTACCATTGTACAAAATCTTGCCATGCATGGGGACCTGGGTGATGGTAAAGAGAATAAGATCATCTGGAGTATCCTCGTCTTCCACTGTCAACTCAAGGGGAGTGATCAGTTGGCTATCCTCTTCTTGCAGTGTTAGTCTATGGATGGTCAAGATAGGTTTCTTATTATCCACATCAGTGATGAAGACCCTGAAGGTTCTGAACACAGGGTGGAGTTTACTGATCACTTGAAACTCAAAGCTGTCCATCTTTTTCTCATCATTTGAAGTATGGACATAGGATATTTTGTTGCTAGCCAATTGAAGCAGAGTGAAAGAGGCAATGGGTTCCCCAGCACGGTCAGAACTTTCCAAGTGACCCAGGCTTGGAGCCCGTGTGATGCTAAAGCGATATTCATCAGAGCTGTTGATGTCATTGTTGCTAAGCAGACCTTTGGTAAGGGTCACTCTGGCACCTTCTGTCAAGGTGACCCTTTTGCTGATTACCTCAGGGAAGACCCTGTCTAAGTTGCCAATGATGACATAGAAGCAGTGGTCTGTCAAAGTGTTAACCCCATCAGTCACATCAAACTTGATAAAGTCAACAATCCCTTCTTGGCCTGTGTGAGTATAGCAGATGAGGCCCCTGTCAATCTCATCCTGGGTAAAGTTCATTCCCAGAGTGAGATTGTTTCTCACTTCTCCTCTGGGTTCTCTCAGCCTCTGTAGAAGTCCTTGTTGAGGCCCAGAATGGAGGACAAAACTGAGGCTCTTATCATTTGAGTCAAGATCTGTGGCCTTGAGGATACGATTTGTGATGATCTCAGATTGTCCATTCTCTACTTTCAGCTCATTGTTGACAGTCAGCTGAGGGGTTTCGTCGTCCACTAGGGTCACTATGATGGGTACCTTCCTGTGGGTGGTGTGCTTGCCGTCACTCAGCCAGACTTCAAAACTGTCCTCCGTGGTCTCTGAGTCATCATGCTCATACACAATGGTGGAGGCCTCCTGGATCTCCTGGAGGGTGAAGCTGTGGATGGGCCGGTTGCCTGTAGCCAGCTGCTGTATGATTCGTCCATGCCGAGGGAGGGCTGTGAGTTGAAAGTGCAGCTGATTCTGTGGCAGGTCAGCATCTGCTCCATTGAGCAGCTGGGTGTCTATGACCAGGCTCATCCCCTCTAGTACCACAAACTCATGGACAGAAAGTTCAGGCTGCTCATCATTGGTAGGGAGGATGATTATAGGGAAGAAGACATCTGGGGAGGAGTTGATGCCGTCAGAGCAATAAAAGGTGAATTGATCCTGTTGTGGCTCTACTCCCTTGTGAATACTCTGTACATAATGAATATGCTTCACTTGAACATCTCTGAGGGAGAAAGCACTGATGGGGCTACCAGACTGGGACATTTTTGAACCAGCAGCTGCTGCAATCTTTTCCAGGTAGCCAGAGGCTGGCTGACTAGTCACTGTGCATAGGAGTTCATCTTGGGGAGTGTCCACGTCTTCAATACGGAGATGTTGTAAGGTCAAGTGGTTCTTCTCACCTTCATAGACAACGAAGGGCTCCCCCACCAAGACCTTGGGACCCACATTGTCCACTGGCAGCACAGTTACTTGTACCTGCATTCTCTCTACTATGCTGTTTCCCACTACCCATTGGTAAGAATCCTTGGAGAGGATGAGGCTGAAGGCATCGTGCTGCTTTTGAAAACCAACTTCACCTCCGGTGTGGACATAGGCTACTCTCCCACTGATGAGGTCTTCTTGGGTGAATCGTTCTGTGGACAAACCATTTACTAGAATAGTGCCCAATTTGGGGCTGTCCTTTACAATGAAAGATAGCATCAAGTCATGTACATCCTTCCTTTTTCCATGGATGATACCCATGGTAATCTCAGTGGCTTTATTCTCTAGTACGTCTATGGAAACATCCAATAATGAGCTACTTGTAATAGAGATCCTAGGACTTTTGTTAGCCACATTGGGATGCACGGAAATTGGGACAGTGATGGGTATATGGTGCACCCCATCACTTACCTCCAGATGGAAAGTGTCCCTGGTAGTCGTTTGGTCTCTGCCATGATGATAAGAGACACTCCCATTAATAATATCAGCTTGCATGAAAGATTCTCCTGGGATCATACATTTTTTAAAGTACTGCAAGTGTCCATGCTGGGGACCTTGGACTAATATGAAGACAATTTGCTCAATGTCTGTGTCTGGGTCTGTAACATGCAGTTCATTACTGCTGAGGTTAAAGCTGCCTCCCTCCAAGACAGTAAAGCCTCTGTTGGTGATTTCTGGGGGCTGGTTGTCCACAGGTTGCAGGAATAATGTGAATGTGCCTGGCACACTATTGCCTGCAGCATCTTCCACCTGGTAGGTAAACTGCACAACCCGTGGTACAATACCCAACTTCTGTGGAGGCTTGTAGGCAACTTTATGCTGATTTACCTGGGCTTGGGTGAAATGCATGATGAGCGTGTCTGGTGAATCAGTGAGCACAATTTCTCCAGTTCGGACTTGGTGGTTGTCATCTGTGTCAGTCGGGAGTGTCAGTAGGGTGTACCATAGGTTCTGGTCATCAGAATCCTGGTCAGTGTATCGGAGGAAATTCTTCTGGAAGTGAGTGAGTTGGTATTCTTGTACAGTCATTTCTAGTGTAGTTCCTGGATACAGCTGTGGACTCAGTATATCCACTGGCTGGACCTTGATGGTGAAAATGTGCTGGTTGGATAGATTGGGTGGGTCATGGTCATCCTGCACATGGAAAGCCAGCTGGACCATTACAGATTGAGGGCTGTGTGGTCCAAGATGACGGTAGAAGAGTCTCCCTTCTGTTATGTCTCTTTGTAGCCACTGAGTCACCACTTTCTCATAAAGCCCTTCCTTTTCCTTGTAGTGCCATTCTTCATCTTCAGTGGAGAGAGGCAGTTCAGCCTGCCGCAGCAACATGTCCCCCAGGTAGTGGCCTGAGTGAGAGGAACCAGGGGCCAGTTCCCACTCTGGCTCTTCCTCATTTCCTTCAAGGGGCTGGTTCTCCAGCACAAAGCGGATGGTTGAGTCCTCAGAGTCAATATCAGTAGCACACAGTACAAAGGGAGAGATCTGGACCACCTGCCCTTCAGTCAGTGAGAGTTCTATGTTAGTACTGACCGTTGGTGGTTCATCATCCACAGGTAGGATGGTGAGGGGAAAGAGGAATTCCACTTGGTGGTACCCATCCTCCATCCGGAAGATGATGTTGTCACTGTAGGTGTTGCTGCCATCATGCTGATACACCACTCGTCCTGCTGCCAGGTCCGCTGGTGTGAAATACTTGCACCCAGCAGGTGCCCCAAACACCACCAGCTGCCCATGTCTCAAGCCTCTGACTGCAGCCATTTTCATTTCTTCCAGGTTATCTTTATCATTGATAGGAACGCTGTGGGTGCTGGACAAGGGCCTTGACTGACCTTCAAAAAGCACAAGTCCCCTGGTATGGCTAGCCACTGGGACCAGAGTGTTCATGGATTTCACTATCACCATGAGTGCAAAGGGGTCTGAGGCGGCGCCATCTCCGTCCACTACCTCCAGCTCCAGCTGAAAGAGGTGCTCCCCATGGGAGTTCTCTGTAGGGGGCTGATAAGCAATCTTCAGCTCCAGCAGCTCCTGCTGGGTGAAGAAGGAGACTGGAAGGCCTAGAGGGTCATCGGTGCTGACCACGTAGCCCTGCTGCCCCGGGTGCCCTGGTGGTGGGGGAGTGGAGACGTTGAGAATGTTGAACACCAGGTCACCAGGGTCTGACTCGACGTCCTCCGCGGCCAGTGCGTCAGGCGTCAGGGCTGTCAGCACCAATGGATCCACCTCCATCATCATCGTGGCCACGAAGCTGGGCCTGGGCGCTGTGTTCTTGGCTCCCCCGCGGATCTTCACCAGCAGCTGGAAGTGCTCGCGGGCCAGCACTCCCAGGGACCCAGCGTCTTGGCCCTCCGGCCCCAGCAGCTCCACCATCATGGGCACGTAGTCCCGGTTGGGCGAGGAGATGGAGGTGTGCTGATAGAGCACCCCAGCCCGGACGAAAGCCTCACAGTCTACGCCCTTGCCCCTGAGGAGAGGAGCCCCCAGTGCGTCCACCAAGCGTCCGTACTTGGGCATGGGGCCGCCCTCGTGAGGAAGCGGGGTGAGCTGGCACCTGCTGGTGGCCGTGGCTCCGGACTTCAAGGAAGCGAAGTCCAGCACTCTCCTGTCGATGGCGCGGCTCCAGCCCCGCAGCTTCTCCACCACCAAAGGCCTGTTGCGCGTCACCAGCTCCAGCTGGGAGAAGACCACGTCCACCGCCAGTGTGAAGGGCAGCACCAGCGTGTGAGTTGGGGCTTCGTAGCGCAGCTGCAGCAGCACCCGGGCGCGTCCAGGGCTGTGGGAGCCGAAGTGAGTGTACTGGACCTGGCGGGGCCCGAAGGCGCAGGGGAAGCGGCGCGGGGAGAGAGCGCCCTTGAAAGGCGGCAGGGCGTCCAGGACCGTGACTTCGCACCGGTCCCCCGGCTGCACTCCAATCACCAGGTCCCGGAGAGGGTCTAGCCAAAGGGAGCGGCCCAGAGGCACCCGGAGCCCCGGGTTAGCAATCAGCACGCTGGGGCCGTCGGGGCTACTGCCGTCCTGCGCACCCCGGACCGGCAGGTAAAGCGCCGAGTGGGGCTCGGTCCCAAGCGAGGATGCTGGTCCCTGCAGCGCGGGTCGACTCAGGAGCAGGCAGGCAAGCGCCACAACAAGCTGCCGGGGCGTCCCAGTTGGGTGTCGACAAGCCCCCGCCATGGCCACGGATGGCTCCTGGCGTTGGGATTCCCGGGGTGGGGGTGCCCTGTCCAAGGAGGGATCCACTGAGCCTCAGGTGCCTGCGGTGGAGGCGTTAGCTGCTGTCCAGTCGGTAGCCGACGCGCGGATCCAACAAGAGCCAGTGGCTGCGCAACTGCTGCTGCAGGTACCGGCAGCTGGGGAAGGGGCTCTGCCCACCTCCTGCTCCGCCCCGGGTCCCAAGTCTCTCCCTGCTGGTTCCTGGGGCCGCCCAGATACGCGCCCAGCGCGGCGAGACTCAGCGAGGGTGCAGCGCTCTCCCCTCCGCTGCTGGGTGCTTCACCCCACCTACCTTACACACCTTCGCGCCGGGAGCCGGGTCCGCAGCGCTGTTGCCCGCGCTGCCAGACCCTGACCAGCTGGTCTGGATACTCTCTTCTCCCGGCGCCACAAGGGATTGTCCCTCAGGATTGGGAGAGAGACGGTGACTATACTCGGGTCAGTCCTGCGCCTGTGAGACTGCGCTCCTGTTGTCCATTCATCCCGGGAATGGTGTTTCTGAAAAGGGGGAGAAACACCATTCCTCTTCGTTACCGCTGACAGGAGTGTATTTTCTAGCCAAAATTGAGTCTCACTTCTGACATAAAAGAAGCTGGTGGGAGCTATTCTGCAAATTGGATTTCCTAGCTGTCTGTCTGATGAAGCAGCTTATTCAGCATCTTGTAATTCGGTGCTCCCAAACAACCCTGACATTTTTCTTCTGCTCAGATTCTGAAAAAGAAAATCAGCACCCAGACTTGAATAGCTTGTAATCTGCTTTTTGTTATTGGGTCTCACATAACATAATCATGTGTGCAGGTTGGCTTCCTTCTGTCTTCTTAGAATGTGATTTCCATACCTGGTCAATAGTGACTTGCCTGTTATTTTATTGGACATACTGTTTTCTAACTACTTTCTTCGTAGGCAAATATACAGTAGCCAGAGGGGAGGATGTCAAAGGAAACAGTAGCAAAAAAATACTTAACACAGGTACTTGGATCAATTTCTGTGGTTCAGTCTTTTTAACACCTGGAATCAGGCTCTTCATGGCTTTCAGATGAAGATGACCATCGATGTAGTGTCAGATACTTAACAGAATTATATTAATTATTTAAGTTTTAAAATAGTCAATTTAGTTACAGTGCAGAGTAATCTTATTCTAGAAATAAAATAGTAGTAATAGTAACATGCTTCCTTATGCAATTAATGTGAATGTGAGAGACATTTTGATGACAGTAAAAATAGATGCCTACAAGCTATATTGATAGAAATGGCTTTAAGGGGGAATAGAAATCTTTGAATGACATCCCCGGGTTATTCTTTTAGTTTTTTACGGTGTTACAAACGCCTGTTTTATTCACAGAAACAACAACATCAACTGAATTCCAGGACAAGAATAATCTGCTAGTGACTTGAAAGATTTAATTTTCTCTTTAAACGTTTAATTTAATCATCATGTGAAATGCTGTGGGACTATACAATTCACTTTAGTTGAATGTTAGTACGCCTCATTAGCACACAGATTTGTTTATATAACAGAATTTTGAGACAATAAATTTGAACCTATATGTGTTTAGCCTAATTATGCAATATTAGTTCATGTATCTGGAAAATATTATTTAAAATATATTTTTAATTGAAACACAGGTAAAATTCCATTGTAAATGAAAGAGGCATTATATTTTATAAAGCTGCTGCCTTGTCCAAAAGATGGGTTTTTATGGTAGAACTTTTATTAATCTGCATATATCAAAATTTACCAAATGAATATTCATACGGGAGTACAGTTTTGGTTCTCTTTCAAGCACACTCACTCACTTTGGGAGGCTATTTCCACTGGAGGTAGAGATGGACATGGGCAGCTGAGATGACAGAAAACTAAACTACTGTATTTACATTTTGTCCTCTGACCCTCCCCCTCTAGCATATATTTCCTTTTCCTTTTCTTCACCATCAAATGTCTTGAAAGGGTTTTTTATTTCATTACTGTCTCCATTTCTTCACCTCTCACTCATTGTCCCTTTAGGGCACTCCAGCCTGGTTTCCACCTTGGACACACCAACAAAACTCTTGCTAAGGTCATTAGTAACTTCCATCTGGCAAACTTCTATGACTACCTCTCATATTGTTAGTGTTGCCACATCTTTCTGGTTTTTCTCCTACCTCCCAGTTTAAGTCCCATTTCTTCAGGAAGCATTTTCATATGCTCCTCAAACTATGTTGCAAAATCTCTGTAATTATTTATTCATGTACCGGCCAATTAATGTCTGTCTTCCCTGTTCAGCTTAAGCTGCCGGAGAGCAGGGAGTATGTAATGTTCACCATTGATACTTAGTGCTTATGCCAAGGACAGGCACATAGCAGGTATGTGATAAGTATTTGTTGATCGAATGAACAGAAAAATGAGAGAGTCAGAAGTCATGATCGACATACTATGAAGTCTAGGTGTCAGGCAGAAGGAACCAGTGCAAGCATAGGATGACCTCTTTCTTCTTTCCGCAGAATATACCAGTTCGTTAGAGGTCAGTGGAAGCTCTGCTTAGAAAATTCAAATTTGATATCTAGCCAAATATTTATATTACCAAAATTTTCTTTTCACAGGAAAATTTCACTACCCATATTGTACTTCAACCTCTCATTAATTCAAATTTATTCTTTAAACCTGAACTGCATCGAGTCTGTCATTAAGTGGGAAGGAAAGTGAAAACTACAAACTGTGTGCTATGCAGAAGGTGTTCATAAGCTCTACATTAGGTGATGATTGTGAAAACCCCTGCAAGATGGCTATGTGTTGTATTTCTAATTCATATGTAACAATAGAGCCCACCTCACGCAGCTATCATAACTACACATAAAAGGCTTTGAATAGTGCCTGGCACACAGTAAGCACTCCATAAGTGCAGGTATTGTAATAATTATAATTACAGTTGAGAAATTGAGGCTTACAGGAGTTAAGTAGAAAAATTTTACCTTGTGAATTAATTCCACTCTAACTAAAAGTGTGTCCTATAGGGAAGGACTTCTTGCATACCCCTGTCACTTCAGGGCAATGTTCCATCATGCTGCACTGGCTCTGTCCTGAGGTACATAGAATAAATGGCATTTAATCGGTCAGAGAAGGGAGACAATGTGTCCAAATATCCTGAGTGTGCTTTGGCAAAGAGAGAGTCCATTTTTAGAAAAGTCACATCCAGCTTTCAGAAGTGACTGGAAACACGTAGGACGAGTTCCCACCTCATGAACCAGGAAGCGCTGCAACAGCAGTCCGCATCCGCCAAACTGATGGAGCCAAGACCACCTACCTAACCTGATCTTTGTGGAAGTTATTTCCTCTCTACCAGATGGAGAAACAAAAGAGCTTAAACCCCACATGTCACACAATGAATGTCTTGAATCGGGTTGCTTGCAAATGTTTAGCATAATGTACTTCAGTAAAGCCTATCTAGAGGCTTTGCTCTAATTGGGTCCTCAGTGGGCTCTTTGAAGAATAGCTCCAGGGAGACTACAAATAAAACAAACGAAACATATAAAACAAAACGTTAAAATAGCATCCGGGCGCTTGTAACCTGCGGGGACTGCAGCTTCAAGAGAAGTTAACTAACCTAAATCACATAGCCTGTCAGTGCTCAAGCCAGGTTTACCTCCATTACATAAGGACTCAGTGGAACATTTTCTTTCTCTTTTTTTTCTTTTGAAAGTTAGTTATTTATTTTATTTGAACTTCTATTTTGTTTGATTTTCTGCTAATCTTTGTTTTCAGTTTATAGTATGATAATATTATACGAATTGGATATTGTTGATTAACAACAAATTGGATATTGTTGATTAATAATAAATATCCAATTTGTATCATATAATCAATATCCAATCTGTTAATCAATGACTAAGTATCATGTCAATGCACAGAGAAATGATACTTAGTCATTGATTAACAAATTGGATATTGAAAATGTTTTATACTGATAATTATGTTAAAAGATTGCCTTGAAACAATGTCATAAATTTTAATATAATAGTAATGCCAACACTTATAATGATGAAAATAAGCTTAAAGGTTTTCCTCATTTCCTTTGCAGCAGGCAAATAAGTCATGAATCCCCAAAATGTCTTAAGCAGCAATAATACCTCTGTAATGGGAGCAGAAGCTCCAAAACAACCTGTTTCGAAGGACAGCTTTCCTGGGTCCATATTAACTCCTGTTCACATTTCCTATGAGTCTCTCCCAATCGGAAAAATGCAGTAGCTGCAACTCCGCCTCAATGACTACATCTCAGGATACATCAAACACTCAGCATATAGCAAACAAGTGATGATGCATTTATTAACTTCTAGAATATTCCCAACAAACTACTAGTTATCCTATTTAGCTCACCTTCAAAAAGGTAGTTGAAAGTCAAGGTACATTGGTAATGTAAGAGTCATTTGAGAACTGAGTGATGTGAAGAGCGAAGAGGGAAATGAATGTTTTGCCTGTTCTGTGCAGAAGCTCTTTAGTTTAATTAAGTTCTACTTGTCAATTTTTTTGTTGCAATTGTTTTTGGGAACGTAGCCCTAAATTTTTTTGCCAAGGCCTATCTTGATATGGGTATTTCCTAGATTTTCCTGTAGGATTTTTGTAGTTGGCAGTCTTACATTTAAATCTTTTATCCATCTTGAGTTAATTTTT
>NW_016107319.1:9187977-9213282 GCF_001604975.1 Cebus imitator
TCAAAGAACAGATGGTTGTAGATGTGTGGTGTTAATTCTGAGGTCTCTGTTCTGTTCCCTTGGTCTATATGTCTGTTTTGGTACCTGTACCATGCTGTTTTGGCTGCTGTAGCCTTAAAGTGTAGTTTGAAGTCAGGCAATGCGATAGTTCCAGTTTTGCTATTTTTACTTAGGATTGCTTTGGATATTTGGGCTCTTTTTTGGTTCCAAATGAGTTTTGGAAAATATGTTTCTAATTTTGTAAAATATTCTGTGTTAATATTAAATGGCGTTGTATTAGTTTTCCAGGACTGCTGTAAAAAGGCACTACAGGTTGGAGGGTAGCTGAAATCACAAAAAGCTATTGTCTCCCAGTTCTGGAGGCTGGAAGTCCAGAATGAAGATACTGAGAGGTGGCTCCTTCTGAGGACTCTCGGGGAAAGAATCTGTTCCAGGCCTTTCTTTTTGACTTTTAGATAGTGGCCTCTTTCTATGTCTCTTCACATTGTCTTTCCTCTATCTGTGTCTCTGTGCCTAAATTTCATCTTTGCCTAAGGGCCTCAGTAATACTGGATTAGGGCCCACTTTACTGACCTCATTTTAACTTGACTATCTCTGTAAAGACCCTATCTCTAAATAAGGTCACATTGTCAAGTACTCAAGGTTAGGACTTCAACATATGAATTTTGGGAGATGTAATTTAATCCACTGAGCTCTCACACTGGCCCTCTAAAAGTCATGCCCTCTTCACATGAAAAATATATTCACCTTATCCTAACATCTCCCAAAGTTTCAAACCATTCTGGCATCAACTCTAAGTCCCAAATATCATCCAGATGTCATCTTAATCAATTAGGGAATGACTCACCCTGGGGAAAAATTCCTCCTCAGCTGTGACTGTGAAACCAGGCAAGTTATCTGCTTCCAAAATACAACAGTGGGACAGGCATAGGGTAGAAATTCCATTATGAAAGGGTGAAATCAGATGGAAAAATAGGGTTAAGTGTCCTCGGCAAGTCTGAAACCTGGCAGAGCAAATTCCATTAGATTTGGAGGTTGGAGAATCCTCTTTGGCTGGGTGCTCTGTCTACTCCGTGCTCGAGGTCCACCTGAGTGGCAGCTCTGCCTCTCAGCCCTGCTTGGGTAATATGTGGTAATGCTCTTAACTAGTTGTAGCTATAAAGCATGTTACCATGCTAGAAAATTTTTGCTAGCCAAGTTTTAAAGAGAAAAAATCTAACTTGAATTCTGTCTGATTAATAAGGGGCTGATTTGTTCAACTTTAGATTTCAGGCAGTGCTCAATATCAATTCATTTTTAAGTGGTTAGGTATGAAATCAACTTTGGGAACTTCTATATGTGAGAGCAAATTATCATTTTCTTATTAGATTCTTTCCAGAAATAAATGATAATAAAAACTATCAATGATATGCCATATAGTCACACCTATTTTCATAATAATTTCTGTATATAGACCCAAATTATTAAGCAATACCAAACTGACCTATGGAAAATACTAAGGTTATAGCTATATGTATTTTCTTCAGATAGGATCAAAAAATGTAATATTCTGATTTAAACTGATCTAGGGATGTGGTGAAGAGGGTGTCATATAAATGTCATTTTAGTAATGGACCTATTGTTTTTGAAATGCCATCCAGAGTAACTGCAAGGAGGTTTTAACTATTATGTTTAGATTGTTTTAAAAGCAGTGTGAAGTCAATTTTAAGTGTCAAGTTTTCTGCACCATGGGGTGTCTAGGTTAAACATTATTCCTGGGTGTGTCTCTGAGGGTGTTTCTGGATGGTATCCGGTTGGCATTTGAATCAGTACACTCAGTAGATTGGCCTCCCCAGTGTGCTAGGTATCATCTCATTTATTAAAGGCTTGAATAGAACAAAAAGGCTGAGGAAGAAGGAATTAACCCCTTTCCCTTCCTGCCTGATTGCTTGAGCTGAGACATCAGTCTTTTCCTGCCCTTGGTGCTCTTGGTTCTTAGGCTTGAACTGAATTTCAATTGGATCATTGGACTTTTCAGTTCCATAATTGCATGAGCAATTTATTATAATAAATCTTCTCTCATATATATATGTTATATATATGTGTATATATATATATATATATATATATATATATTATTGGTTCTGTTTCTTTGGAGAACTGATTAATACAACTAGTGAATCTATTTACTTTTGACTTTCAAGAACATTTTAAATACATTCAATAAACTTGCACAAGGTTTATTAAATATTTTCTATTAAGAGTTTCCAAGGGCGGGAAGTAGTAGCTCACAGCTGTAATCCCAGCACTTTGGGAAGCAGAGGCTCAAGAATCGTTTGAGTCTAGAAGTTTGAGACCAACCTGGGCAACATAGCAAGACCCCTTCCCTACAAAAAATTTTAAAAAAATAGCCAGGTATGGTGGTGCATGCCTATAGTCCCAACTACTTGGGAGGCTGAAGTGAGAGGATCGCTTAACCCACAAGGTCAAGGCTACAGTGAGCCATGACCGTACCACTACACTCCAGTCTGGACAACAGAGTGAGACATTGTCTCAACAAAAAAGAGAAAAGTTCCAAAGGAAAGGGACTTAATTATTTGTTAAAAACTAATTTATAAGTGCCATATTAAAAGCACTTTTAAAAGAACTTTCTAATAGTAGCAGGATGATCACACGAGATTAAATTTGTGTCTGCATATGTGTATGCATTCTTTCTTATCACCAGGGAAGAGACTTCTATTTGGTAAAGGCAGCCTAACTTAGACTACTGTCAGGGCTTCTTGGAGTCACAGCAGGTAGTACAACCTTTCATTCTTTATGCACTCCCCTAAAACATAGGTGTGAGCACTTCGGAGGCAGTTCCAAAATTTGGCTTATAGAAGAAATACATTTTTGAGTCTTTAAAGCCAAGTTACATTAAGAATTTGAAGGGTTGGCATGAATAATTGTTGTAATAAGACTCTGTATGGAAAATTTGAAGGGGCTCTAAATTCACTTACTAACAGGGTTAGACAAGTAACATGTTAATTAAGCCATAGGGTGTAAAAAAATAAAAAGGGGACTACATCTCTGTCTCTACTAGTAATCACAAAGTATACAGTTTACAGTCCGGCTTGGTTTTCATATATGAAAGACACAATGTTGTTTCACAAAGTATCTTTTGCTTGCTAAGATATAAGATTTTGGGGGAAGATAGCTTGTCTTTTATGAACTAAAGGAACATTTAGGCCACTGGGGTAAATAATGTAGCATGGGCTAGGAAGAAAGGACCTTTGTACACATTCAATTTTATTTTTAAATAGAAATCATAAGAAGTGACTCCATAGTAGGGATGATAAAGCCGCCACGCAGGCAGCCAGTTATTGCCCCTGGTGGACTGTCATGCAGCAGGGATGTTGAAGCCATGAGTGAGCTCCATAAGGGGTTCACTGTAGATTGATCTTGGATTTTGTATGCAGGCCATTTGTTTGGATCCATATCCACTTAGTACCTCATTTTTCTATTTCAGAAGAGGGGAAAATTAGGATGTTTTAGGGCAATGAAAAGAGAAGGGAAAGGGAAGCAAAGCGGAGAAGACATAACAAAAGTGAAGTGAAGGCTCATAGGGACAGAGATGGTGAAGGCACTGGGACCAACCACCAGAGTCAGAGCTGAGTGAAATGACAGATGGGAGTGCCTGCATCCTGTCTTCCCAGCATCTGCTGTTTCCCTGCTCTTTGTTCTCACGTGAGGGTAAGAACTGGCTTTGCAGTTCTGTGTCTTCCTAGGACCCAACACATAGTAGATGTCCCGTAAAACATTCTTTCATGTGAACCATTACAGAAACCATTATGTTTAGCTGTCCTATCTCACATAAGAATCTGATATTTTGAGTAAAGCTCTTTGTAGGCTTGGCTCTAGTTTCTATGTAATATGCAGAGGAATACAGTTGTGTTTTGAAGATTTTGTCTATTTTTCACTTCAGGACTGCTTGAAACACATGTCTTGTAAACAGATGCAAATATGCGGATATAAAGCTTAGGCCTCATCCTTTTCTTATATTTGAACATGTACACCCTTCATAATCTGGAGATTACAACTCACGTTTTTAAGTTAAAACCTTGTATCTTTGAGTTATAAGAAATAAATTTAAGGTAATCCAAACCCATGTTGCATTTTAAGAAGTCTATTGCTTTTGTGTCAGTTGCAAAATGGGCAATTTTAATAACATTAAACAGCTGCAGT
The DNA here is from genome assembly GCF_001604975.1 of Cebus imitator. Classification (NCBI taxonomy): domain Eukaryota; kingdom Metazoa; phylum Chordata; class Mammalia; order Primates; family Cebidae; genus Cebus; species Cebus imitator. The sequence goes on from NW_016107319.1 coordinate 9,192,181, forward strand.
GGGAGTGGAGCGATCACACCAGCTGCTTTCCTTTTCGGTTGTTGTCATTGAACGGGTTTATATTTAGTAATGTTACCTGTTTACTATTCATTTACAGTGATTGTAAAAGCAAGTTTTGAATTGGTTCTTTAAGCATATGTGTACATTCTCTGAACTTTGTTATTGTACACATTATCTTGAGAAATATTTTTATTGGCTTATTTGTTATCCAGACATTTATGGTGTTCAAAATACCATTACTTTAACTTGTGTGCCTTATAACATCAGACATTCTAAATTAAGATGCAGTTGGTAATTCCATAGTTCTTTGAATTTGTGAACTACGTTTGCAAACTGTGGTCTTTATGAGAAAGGATTCAATATTTTCAAACTTGGCAGAACTAGAGAATGTTCTTTTCAATACAAAGGTCCATGGGAGCATTAATGAAAATTGACGAACAACTGAAAGAATAATTCTAACTAATAATTTGTTTTTGGAATACAAATTGTTTTTTTTCTGGTCTTAAAATAGCTGAATCTGTGAGTGGTGCTCATTGAGTAACAGTTTAACCACTACTTCTTTGTACTTGTGTTACAATCTAAGTCATGCCGGGTATATCTCATGTTTGGCATAATGCCAGGTCTTTGAATTCTGAGATTCATAGTGTCGTTGCCAGGGTAATGTCTTACCGCCCTGGATGCTTAGCATGGCCAGACAGCATTCGCACCTATTGAATTTTTTTTGTGCTGCAGTTTCAGGCAAAGCACACTTTAATAGGTTCTATATATATATATATATATATATATATATATATATATATGGGAATACACACACATTATTTATATATAATACATATATATGCACATATGTGCGTGTACACACATAGACACTATTTAAACTGTAACATAAAAAAAAAACAGGCATATTGAGTTGAATTCTGTATTTTAACACATTGGCGATGATCAGTACCATAATTTGTGTGGCCAAATTAACTCATTTTTGCAGAGTTATTGGAAAAATGCTTTTCCTACCATCTTTGTTTAATTGGAATTTTCCTGAAATTACAAGGTAAGCTTATAAAAACTAGTTATTTACAATGTGTATCTGTTTGAATCAGACTTTCTATATACTGTGCAATCAAAGGAGAATAAAAAAAAAATCTGGATCCTCAGCTGATGAAATAAGCTAAAATATGTATGCTAACTAAGTGAAGTCATTGTAGTTGCCTGCAGTAGGCTGTAGTGCCTCTGGTTATAATTTTGGAGTCCAAAGAGGAGGTACTGGGGGGAGTGAAGGCCTTGTGATATGGAGACCTGGACTCTGCTTATTAGTTACATTTTCTTAGGCAAGAGCCACAGCTCGTGTACATGACCCTTCTGAATCTCTGCTCTCCTGCCTGCAATATGTATTGTCCATCATGTGGTCAGAATAAAGCAATGAGTGTGAAAGCCCATTGCAATATATGAAATCCTCTATAATGTAAATAACAATCCCAAACGGAACAGGTTCTTGGCTGCAGACCCTGTTTTCTGCATTCCTTCCCAGAAATGTTGCTCTACATCCTTCCCATGTTCCCTACAGCAAACTCACTTTTGTCCTCTGGGACTGTCCTCCATCCCTTGGCTTGACCTGGCTCTTGGGAATTTCTTTGTTACTTTTGGTGCTCTTACCCTGAGCCCTACTCGCTTCTGCAGGCAGCATCTGTGGTGGGTCTTTAATGTTGAAGTGTGGATTTTTGGCATGAGATGTGTTATTTTCCTGAAATGAGGGGGTCTGGTAAAGGGCTGTGAATTAATTGCTGCCCTTGCTATGGGCCTTATTTGCCCTGTCATGGAAAACAAAAGATCCAGCTTCCACATTGCATTTCAATGTTAAATGCAGGAAGAATTGGTCTCTGGGTCACCAATATCCGGGACTTAAATTTTATCTGGCTCCAGAGAGTCTGCTGACGATAGCCCATTCTTTCTGATTTTTGAATGCAGAAACACTTCTTTTTGAAGCACTTCAAAAATTTCTGTTTTCAGTGAAGCTAAAGGATTTTAGTTCAAGTGTAATGTCACTGATAATAATGGAGAAGATAATGCCTCAGTTTCTAGTCTTTGCCTCAGTTTCTATGTTTGAAAAATTAAAAATGAGTTAAATTTTCACTGTATGTTGAAAGACTATATTAACTGTTTAAAAAGAATAAAAATTAAGTTTTCTAGAACCTGAGGCCAGTAGGAGAAATTATATTTTGAGCGTTTGCTGGAGAAGAAATTTTATCATAATGATCTCCTCAGTGTGCTATTGAGAAAAAAAAAATCTAAATCTTTGGGAATGAATAGAAAGACCATGTTTGATCTTTTGCAACAGAACATGGAACTATGGAATAAAATTAAGATATTTGTAATTGGGAATAGACCCTTTGTACGGTATTTGATCATTTGTGTTCCATTTGTGAGTAATATGATCTCTCATGGATCAGTGAAACACTGTTTCATGTAAGTTTATTGATAAAATAGAATAGCTTCACTAGGATTATATCTGTTTATTTGGCAAAATTTAGTCACAAGCTAAATGTGCTGGAGAAAATATCTGCCTTTCGATATTGTGTGCACTTTTGTTTGTGTATTAGTTCAATCTGGCTACTGGAGGAAAGGGGATTTATGGTCTCCAGTTTTTAAAGCATTTTTCCTTGGTTTTCATACCCTTTACTTTGCCAAAAGCATGCAATTTTACTTTTCTGCTCAACCATGTTCGACTTCTTAGTATTATTCACTTTGGAAATGCCACAAAGATACTATCATTTCTGTCTTTTGTGATTTCAGGAGATTGAGTTTCTTTTCCTCTTCTAAAACACTTTGCAACACTAATAATAATTAAATTAATTATTTGGAGATCTTTCATGATCTATTTTCTGCAGAAGTGTAAGCTTTAAGACAGCAAGAAGCTGGTATGCATTGTGTACACAGGGCTTTTGGTGTATTGTACAGTATCTGGCACATGGAAAATGGACAACAGAATTTTATTCACTGACTGAAATGGGGGTCAGACTAAAACTCTGGCTTCAACACTTAACTGAGATAACTAATACATAAATCTCACTTTGTGTGAAGAGCTGGCAAGTGTGCTTAAATAAGTTTATTCATCATGAGATAAAAATGATTGAGGTGATAGAATATTCATATTGATGTGTATATTGTTACAAGCTAAAGCTATTAAGCATACAGCAAATCAGATAGAACAGTAGCCAATATTTTAGGAATCCTATTACTTCATGGCCTAAGCTTTTGGAAATCCACATAAGGTAATTAAAATGCAGTCATAAATAGTATTCGAACCTCTAAAGTCTCAACGTCATAGAAAAAGGTAATTTATGGAAATAAAGACAATTTATCTAACTGATTTAATCTGACCAAAAAAAACTATGTTAATTAATAGTTGGATAAGCCATTGTCTTCTCTCTATACAGCAGAATCTCAATATTAAAATTGAGTTTAGTATAAGGCAATTTTGCTTTGGCCTCCTCCCAAGAGTTTACAGTACGCTGATATGAGAAATGACTACAGAAAGACCTGGTGTAGCATCTTGGTAATTTGTAGAGTTAATGGCTCATTTTAAAACTAAAATTTTGTGGGGAGGGGAGAGAAAGTACTAAATTTTAGGAGCAGATATATTTATTATGCTTCATTTTCTTTTGAAGCAAGATTTCAGAGAATTGACTCTCGTAGGGTGTGGAAAGTCCTTATTTCCTGAGTATTAGTGGAGTGATTTCTTTGGAGGTAGTTCATTCTCCAAGTACCACAGGACCTGTGAACAGACTGTGAAATAGTCACTCAGCCTCCCTATGACACCCTGGGACCATTCTTTCCTGGAGGTTTTTACTTTGAGATTTTCCATTGTTCCTGTATATAGAACTATCACACCTAAATCTCAACCTTTTTTTTATTTAAACAATATCTCTCACTTACTTTTTATTATGAACACTTTCAAGCATGTAGAAATATAGAGAGAACAGTATAATGTACACTGATACCTGCAATACTTGGATATCACAGTTATTAAAGTTTTTCCACATTTGCTGAAGGATTCCAAGGAAACCATGTAACACCACCTAGCTCTGTGTTCAAATATCCCAGCCTGCATTTCCCAAAATACGGACTCCTTCTTTCAAAATCACACTACCACCATCATCACTGCACCAAAAAACACCCCCCAAAAACAATAAAAAAAACCCAACAACCCCATAATACCATTGAATGCAGTCTTTATTTACATTTTTCTAATTTTGTCAAAATTTCTTTTGTAACTGTTTTGTTCAGAATCTAATCAAGAACTACTCATTGTGTTTGATTGTTATGCCTCTTAAGTATTTTATAAACTCTGGTGTAGGATCTGAAGTTCAGAAAAGGGAAACTGAGAAGGTTGATAAATCTTTGATAAGTCTCCTAAGCCCAAGTCTCCTAAACCCAAGTAGGATCCTGATAAGGAACTGATAGGACTCTGAGACTTGGGATAGAAGCAGCAAGGTAGATGTGGGGGAGGACAGGTTCCCCAGAATCCTCTGGGCCTGCAGAACCTACCTGCATCTTTTGCTAGAGGATAGCAACTAAGTCTCAACTGAGGTAGCTGTCTTATAAGATAATATTTGTCCTTCCCAAGATTCATCCTCCCACCTATCCTCCCGACTTCCAGACCAGTAACTAGAGTCAGGTCTCAGCATGGCTTTCCTAGGAAAGTGCCTGCCATGCCAAGGGAGAAAGAATTGACTTACAGAGGAACTGTGAGACCTGACTGAAATGTACTGGCAAGCCCTGGAGAACATGCCTGAAAAATTGATCTTGAGGCATGGAGACATAATGTAAGGCTAAATAGGGATGAATTTATTAATACAGGTCACTCGCCAATAATTTAGGATGTAATGCTCTGGCAAGGGCATCTAGAGACATTCATATACTGCTAGGATTGTTCCCAAATATGGGAGAAACAACAGCCCACGTTAAATGAAGTGGGGCTGCTGTAATTCCCTTGGCTGAGAATTGAGAAAGGACAAAAGAGGCTTACAGAAATAGAAATATTTGACTAGATCTTTTCTATGAGACCTGAGAATCTATCATATGACTTCATTCTTCAGAATTGTCCAGAAGACCATTTACTAAGATGTTAAGAAATTTGCTGGTGACATTTAGATCACTGGCATCATTTAGAAACTCAGAAATAATGGTCCTTTGTAGGCTATGGCTGTTAGTAGGATTTTATATTATGGAATTTGAATTGTTAGTGTACCAAAAATGATAGGACTTCAGAGAAGAAGAGGCCAGATGATAGCACTGAATCATCAGAGGCAATATGGAGCTAAGCGTTGGAGAGCTTGAGTCAGAATGACTGCCCAGGAGCTGTGACCTATAGAAATACATGTTAATGGCTAATACAACATAAAATCCTAGAAACGTTTGAAAAGAGTATTATTTGCTATATATAACTAAAGATAACAGAATGGATGAATGTAAGCAAAATGTCAGCCACCCTAGTGGGTTTTAATAAATGATCCAGTTAACAGACACAAAGTTCATGGAAAGAGTTGCTGCATCTCCTGGAAGAAGGATGCTGCAATATCATAGCAAATATGTATAAGAGCAATTCCCCTAGTATTTTCTCAAAGGAATCTATGGTTTCTTTTCTAGCAACTGTGCACCAGCTGGGCACTAGATGTTCTGAGGGTTGCTAGATCAGGGTCAGATCAGAGTCTGAGCTGACACTGATATCAAGGGACTCAAGACACGAATGTGACTCCTTTTTAGGCCAGAAGAATGTAGAGTTCAGCTGATAAGTGAATTCCTGGCCTTGGTGATTTGACATGTGATGGACATGTTTGACAGCTGGAAAAACTCTAATTTTGCTTCATTGACTCCTGAAATAAAAGTTATTACAGTAAAAGACTGAGTGAAAGCTCTTAAAACTGACTTCCCTTCCTCCCAAAGCCTTGAAACTACCAAGATAGAAAAACAGTTCATCAAATCATGGAAGTATCACCTCACCATCATTCACCGTGTCCCCTTTGGAGGAATTTTTGCTTTCCGTTTCAATAGCTTTAGGTTGTATGGGTGGAGAGATCTGGTTCCCAGAGAGGCGACTCAATAAGAATCCTACCAAGCCTAAAGCCCTAATTATTATTTAGTCATTTTGGTTACCTCATGCTGGCAATTTATTTCATTCTTCATGAGAGATATAACTGATGTTACAATAATTGCTTGGCTTTTTGGAATTTGTGGGATCCACAGGGGCATCTCTTGGTACTCTTATATTTAAATTTCATTGTGAATGGGCAATTAGTCAACCATTACCTGATAAGACGACAATAATCATCCATCCCACAAAGATGAAGGCCAAAGTCACCCCTTCAGATGAACAACTGATGGCAGCAGGAGTCCACCCAATGATGAGGAAATGTAGAGTTTGTGGTGTCTTCGTCCATTCTGTGCCACTATAACAAAATACCGAGACTAAGTAATTTATAAAGAACAGAGATTTATTTCTTACATTTCTGGAGGCTAGGAAGTTCAAGGCCGAAGAGTCCACATCTGGTGAGGGACTTCATGCTGCAACATCCCATGGTGGAAGGTGGAAGGGCAAACAAGTGAGCCAGAGAGAGAGAGAGAAAGTGAGAGTGAGAGAGAGAGAGAGAGAGAGAGAGAGAGGAGAGAGAGAGAAAGAATGGAAGGGAGATGAACTCATTCTTTTACCAGGAATCTACTCCCATGATAACTAACCCACTTCTAAGATAATGAGGGCAGAGCCTTCATGACCTCTTCTATTTTAAAAGTTACAGCTCTCCACGCTGTTGCATTGGGAATTATGTTCCCCACACATGAACTTGGAGGGGTCCATTCAAAGCAGGTAGTATCATTAATTTTTGCCTCAAAGCCCCTCACAGCAGTTTGAACTATAGTTTGTTCTAGTAATCTTTCTACTGTAATTTTTCTCACTAGAAATTGTGTCTTTTTGTGAACAATGCAATTGGATAGACTGAATTAGACTGCATCTGAGAAGTTCATGGACTAGATCATAGCAAATAAAGTCCATTCTCTGTTCAGATGCTCTTGATTGCTGTTTTACTATTTCTGTGGGTATCTCAGGTTTAGTGTTCCCCTTTCCTGCTCCCCAGAAGACTAGCTTGAACTATGTAGTCTGCTTCATTCCATATCCTTCAGATAGCCAGAAATGCCTGGAAATGTGTCACCCAGAAACCCTTCACTGACAATCATTAATAAATGACTGATGGGTACAGGAGCATGAAGTTTCAGGTCTCTTACCTCAGAGCTCTGAGATACAATTCACACTCTAGGGAGAGGTTTCTCCACCTTGACGCTATTGACATCTTGGATTTGATAGTATCCTGTTGTGAGAGGCTGTGCATTGTAGCTTGGTTAGTAGTATTTCTAACCTCTACCCCCTAGAAGCTGGTAGCACCCCCCAATTGTGACAACCAAATAATAAATATCTCCAGACATTGCCCAATGTTCCCTGGGAGTCAAGATCATCCCTGCTGAGAAACACTTCTCTAGAGGTTTTCTGACAGATCGGACTGAAGCTACTCTCTGTAGGACTTTGTCTGAGTTTACAGCTTTGGCTAGCTTTTTCATTTTTCTTTTTTCCAACTCTCCTACTGGCTTTCCCTAAAAACATGTCCTTAATGAATCACTGCACAAGAATCCTCATTTTAGGGACTTCTTCCAAAGCACTCTACCCAAGAAAGCATTTTGCTTAAATGGTCCAGATTTAACTATCTAAATGAAATGTCAAAACCATAAAGTGTTTTTTGAAAAAATTATAAAAATGTATAATTGTGATATTGTTGTATGCAAAATTTTCTTAGACAAGACATAAAAATCATTATCTGCAAAAGAAGTGACTGATACATTTTATCAGTGATTTTAAGAACCTTTGCACATATAAGAAGCCACTATGGGGTAGGGCACAGTGGCTCCTGCTGGTAGTCCCAGCACTTTGGGAGACTGAGGCATGAGAATTGCTTGAGGCCATGAATTCAAGACCAGCCTGATCAATATAGTGAGACCCTGTTTCTACAAAACAATTTAAAAAATTAGCCAGGCATGGTGGTATGCACCTGTAGTCCTAGCTACTTGGTAAGCTGAGGTGGGAAGATTGCTTGAGCCCAGGACTTCCAGGCTGTAGTAAGTTATGAGTGTGCCACTGCACTCCAGATTGGGAAACTGAGTGAGACAATCACAAAAAAAATAAAGAAAGAAGATAAACCACTATAAAGAGAGGAGGAAGAGACAAGCCACAGAATGTATGAAGATAATATATAACATATATAGCCAACCTATGTTGTATATGTTCATAAATATATATTGTGTATCTATTTAGAGTATATAGGAATGCTTATAAATTGACAAGGAAAAGACAGATACTCCAATAAAAAAGTGAGCAAAGGACTCAAGTAGGCACTTTATGAGAACCTATCTTTAAATAGGCAATGGTCATACAAAAATATGCTCAGTGTCACTAATAATAAGGAAATTGAAAACTCATATGTATTTTGATGCATTAAGCACCAACCAGATTAACAATTTAGAGTCTGACAACTCTCTAAATAATAAGTGTTGGTGAGGGTGTGGAGCAATACAAATTCTTAGTCACTGCAAGGGGGAATATAAATCGGTAAAATCACTTTGGAAAATCACTTGGCATAATCTGCTAAAACACACATATCCTGCTACCTTCCAATTTCTTTACTAGTTATGTGTACTCGAGAAATCTATACACAAATGCACCAGGATACTTAAACAAATATGTTCATTGTAGTAGTCTATTAACAACCCAAGCTGGAAATGACCCAATATTCTCAGCAGTACAAATGAATAAGTTAATTGTGGTTTATTCAAACTATAGAATACTACACAGCATTGAAAATGAAAGAACTACAGCTATATATAAAAACATGCCTATATATTACAAACATAAGGAAGAAAACAAAAGAATATCAGTTACGAAAGAACACATATAAAGTGATTTTATTTATATATATACACCATAGTTTTAAAATAGACAAAACCAAACTATATCATTTAGTGAAAGTACATTGGCAGCAAAACACTAAAGAAAAACCAAAAATAATTTCATAAAAGTCGGCAGGATGAAGGAAGAAGCATAGAAAGAAGAAAGGAAGAAGGGAAGGAGATTTGATCAAGGATGGGGCTTCTGGGACTGGAAATTTTCTATTTTTTGACTTTCTCATCTCCTTTCCTGTGTCTGATTTCAATTTCACTGCAGTCCTTTGATTCCTTTTTTTTTTTTTTTCAAAGCCACCGACCTTGTCCTGACTACTTCCTTCCCCAAAGAGACCCCCTGGTACATCACATTTGTCATTCGTGTTAGCAATACTTTGAGCTCCTTTAGTCATTTGCCTTCTGCATTTGCTCAGCAAGCTGCCAAGCAGGGATTGTTCGGTCATGTTCCTTCCCACAGGCATTGGACTCTGGCCACCATCACGTCTGACATACCCTTTGCAGTCATCTGACTGTCTCTTCTCCTTCAGGTTGCCCCCATTTAGTCCGTTCTCCACATTGCGGCTGTGGTGATTTTATTACATCAAGCATGCTTCCTAATGATACTGCTGTTCTTAAATATTTTCAGTGGTTATTTTGGCCTTCTCTTTGTCTTCATTCCTCACCATGTCATTCATTGCCCTCTGGGACCTGGATCTAGTGAAGATCCCCAGGCTCTTCTCTGTCAGTTCTCAGGGATACTGGACCATTAGCCATCTTGAACTTAATCACTTACTGAAGGAGGCCTTGCTTTTCGTGCCTTCAGGCCTTTTCACACCTTGTGTCTTCCATCTGAAGTATTTCTCCTTCCTCTGCTCTCCTAGCAAACTCTTACCCATGCTTTACATTTCAGCTTAAATATAAATTCTCTGGGAATTTTGCCAGAATCTTGGATTAGATGTGGTCTCCACTGCTCTATGCTCCCACAATGCCCTGTATTAATTTCTTAGAGATGTTACAGGAAAGGACCATAAACTGGGTGGCTTAAAACAACCGAACTTTTTATTGTCTCACAGTTCTCAAGGTGTCAGCATGACCATGCCCCCTGAGACTCTGGGTGGAATCCTTCCTTGCTTCTCTATAATTTCTGGTGGTACCTGCCAACTCGTGATGTTCCTTGACTTGCAGCTGCCATCACTCCGGTCTGCCTCTGTCAGCCCATGGCATTCTCTGTGTGTTTCTGTCTTCTTGTGGCATTTTCCTCTTACAAGAACATCAGTCCTATTAGATTAGGGCCCGTGCTAATGACCTTATCAGAACTTTATTATACCTGCAAACACACTATTTTCAATACATTTACATTCACAGTTACCTAAGGTTAGGATTTCAACAGATCTTTCTGAGGGATACAATTAACCCAGGATCTTCTTTCATAATTTCCTTTTCACAATACTCATTCTTTGTATTGTAAATACTCAATGTTCACCTTCCCTGACAGACGATGCTTTCTTTTTTCATTGGATCCCCATTGTTCAGGTGAATCAAGCACTTGTTGAAAGACTGACTGTGAGATGGGAGGAAAAAGTAGTGGGCTAAAGACTGGAGAAGTAGGCCCACCAAGAAATCAATGCTGGAAGTTTCTAAGCCCAAATAAACAGCAGGCTAGAACCACCGAATTATAGCTAGGGTGAGATATAGAGTGGGTAGAGAAGTCGGGGAGGTGAAGTAGGGTCAACTCAAAAACACATGTTATAAGAACAGATTCCAATTTGCTCCCCCTCTTCTGCATGAAGTTTGCCAGTATTCTGGGAAGGAGATAGAGCCATAAAGTTTTGAACTTTTCTTCAGAGCTGCTGAAATGCTTTTTCACATCCTCATGCTTCTCTTAGTCTAAGGGATGTGATTGTGTTCCCACAGTCTGGGTTCCTCAAAAGAAATTTTATGATCTACAGTGGGGAAAACAGAACACAGAGAGCATACAAAATATTTATGGACATAATGTTATGTTTTTCAAGCTTTTCTTTATTCCCCTTTCCTGGATAGAGAATTTTGTATATATGATTCATTGGCTGACTCTTCATTCCTTTGGCTCTCTGCTTCCCAGCCCACATACAGTGTAGCCCTCAATTCACTACCACTCTGTGCAAATCACAATCAAGGTTTCACAGTGTATGAAAACCTTTCAGCTTGGTAATTTTAAAAACACTTATTAAGGCATTGATAACAGTTGATGTTAGTGACTAAAATCAGTGAAAATATTCCAGGTGCTTAGTTTATGCATATTTCCTTTTACTTTTATATTAGGGGTGGATTAGTTCCTTCTTATGCTGCTGAAAAAGACATTCCTGAGACTGGGTACTTTACAAAGAAAAAGAGGTTTAATGGACTTATGGTTCCACGTGGCTCAGGAGACCTCACAATCATAATGGCACATCTTACTTGGTGGCAGACAAGAGAGAAAATGAGAGCAAAGTGAAAAGGGATACCTCTTATAAAACTATTAGATCTCCTGAGACTTATTCACTACCACAACATCAGTATGGGGGAACTGCCCTCATGATTCAATCACCTCCATCAGGTCCCTCCCACAACATGTGGGAATTATGGGAGCTACACTTCAAGATGAGATTTGGGTGGGAACACAGCCAAACCATATCAAGAGGTAACAAGAGTCTTTGTTAAAGTCCAACTTTTTGTTGTAACAGATTCTTTTTGATTACTTATTTTTGATAAGGATATTTTTAAGTGTAGTTGTGGAATATATGAGAGATGGAAGGTGCGATTTGAATAAAAACTTTGAGATCTACTGGCTTGCTTAATTAAGATCTATTCGTCTCGCATTCTGTGAGAAAATTCTAATACATGCTTACATATACATATTTATATTTAAATCATTTATAATTTAAAGTTCTATAAAAATGATTTAGAGAGTTGTTCTCATGCAGGGGTAATGTTTGCCCTATGGAGACATTTAACAGTGTGTAGAGACATTTTTGGTTGTCATATGGGAGGGTGGGGGGTGATGCTGCAGACACCTAGCAGATAAAGGCTAGGGATGTTGTTCAGTATCCAGCAATACACAGTACGGCCCCTATGACAAAGAATTCACCAGTTCAAAATGTCAATAGTGCTGACATTGGGAAACCCTGGTTTAGAGAAGAAACATTTAGCTGATTAAAAAAATGGATTTATTTTTCTCAATTTCTCCTTTTTTTTTTTTTTAAATTCTGTCCTATTCCATAATCTCACTACCAAAAGTCTAAGTACTAACTAATTCATGAAATGGAAAAGTTAAAAGAAAGAGAGGATGAGTTCTCTTCTTAATGCTAGATCATTTTCTGGTAGGAAATTAGGCAGTAATACACTTTCTCAAAGTAGCTATGCCAACTATGAGGGAGCCCTGGTATCCTAACTGAATCAACGTGATGGGGACAACACCTATTTACTACCGGGAATGAGAGGTATTCTATCTGTAAGCTTTTGTTGAAGATGAGGCTGTTCATCGGTTGATATTATTTAGAAAACACAGAGGGAGTAAGGACCCTTCTTAGGGGCCCAATGAGACCCCCAGACATAAAAATGAAGAAAAATCTTGAGTCTTTTCAAGGAAAGTTTCAGTTACCTAACTATCCTTAAAAAATAAACAACTTAATAAGCAAGAAGTTACAATAATTTAAAGCAATGGCCACCCAAATCAGTTAGAGCCACAAGATGTTTAATTACCCATAAAAACTAAAGATAGCATATTGACCCATGTCCCTGAGTTATTTTTAAGAGATCTGGACCGCTACCAGATGAAAAATGCCATAGACCTTAGATAAGGAAAGCTGAGGACTAAACTCTAATTAGTGTTCTGTGTTCTAAATCTCTTCTGGAGGAGCCTGGAAAGAGTCATGCCCACAGGTCAAACTTTATCATTCATTTCTGCTGACCCCAAGATTTCAGACGAAGTCTTTCTTGCTTCACCAATTGCAAATCAAAAATATCTCTGAATCCACCTATGACCTGTAAGCCCCTCCTTTAAGATATCTCATTTGGGACCAAGACAATGTATAAGACTCTACATACTGATTTATAACTTTGCCTGTAATCTCTTCCTCCCTGCCTTTAAAAACCCTTTCATGTAAGCTCTCAGGAGTTTGGGTCTTAAGCTTTAGCTTCCCAATTCTCCTTGTTTGGCACCCTACAATAAATGCCTTACTTTGCTCTTTCTGCAAATTCTGGTGTCAGTGTTTGGCTTTGCTGTGCTGGGCAAGCAGACCCAAGTTCAGTGTGATAACAAAACAAATGTAATTCTAACATTTATTCAGAAACAAAAGAATCTACCAATGGACAGAAGTCCCATTCTCTGCTCTCCTTCACCTCCACCAATAATCCAGAAGTAAAGCACCTTCTGAGATAAAGTCATGGGTTTGATTTTATTTCAGAGGGTGCTTTACTTCTGGATTATTCTGTTCCGTAAATGCCAGAGGTAATGTGATGCCTCTGGCATTTACGGAACAGAAGTATATGGCGGCATTTACATCTGACATTTAAAACTATGCAAATCTGAGAATAGGTACTAGGGTGATTGTTTTAGAGTTTTTAAATTATTATCTATATTTAGATTTTGAATAAAGGCATTATAATTAATACCTCTGTCATAATGACAAGTTCTATTATACAAAAAATGAATCTGAGAATAAGATTAATAGTGATATTCAAAGAATAGATTATTATAAATGTTTAAGGAGATGATTGTTCTTAACTTCCACATGAACTACTCTCTCACTTTATTCACCCCTCATCTAGTCAGAAAGGCCTTTCAGGTCCACTTGCTCTAAAATAACAATTCTTGGGCCTACTGCATCACCTTTCTTCTTTTTTCACTTTATTTTATTACAGAACACTTATAATCACCTGAAAAAGTTGTATTTATTTACTTATTTTATCTATCGTTTTCTCTGCCATGTCATCCTCTCTACGATGTAAACTACACGATAGCAGAAATTTTGATTTTTGAAGCTGTCTTCAGCAAGCACCTCTATAGTACCTACTATTTGCCGGGTACAATTCTAAGGACATGTAGGACTCTGAAAAGATTAACTTATTTAAACTTCATACAACTCTTAAGAATTAGATTATGTTGTTATTCTCATTTTTCAGATGAGGAAATCAGGGAAAGAAAACTTGAGTAATTTGCCCCAAGTTACCTGGCTAGATAGTGGCATAGAATCAGACGTTCTCATTTCAGTGTCTTTGCTCTTAGTCATTTTATTAATGTTGTGTCTGCAGCTCCTAGAACAGTGTCTGTTTCAGACCAGGCTTCGTAAGCTTTAAAACAATACAAGTATGGGTAGAAGTGCAGGTCTGTTATTTAGGTTAATTGTGAGTCATGGGGGTCTGGTGTTCAGATTATTTCTAGGTAATAAACATAGTACCATAAATTGTTTTCAGTCTTCATCCTGCTCTCATTCTCCACCCTCAAGTGGGCCCTGGTCTCTGTTTTCTTCTGTGTTCATGTGTACTCAATGTTTAGCTCCCACTTATAAATGAGAACATGCAATATTTGGTTTTCTGTTCCTGTGTTGGGCTGCTTAGGATAATGGTTTCCAGCCCTATCCACATTGGTGCAAAGGACATGATCTTTTTTTTTTTTTTTAAATGGCTCTGTGTTATACCATGTAGTATATGTACCACATTTTCTTTATCCCATCTACTGCTAATGGACATCTAGATTGATTTCATGTCATTGCTATTGTGAATAGTGCTGTGGTGAACATATGTGTACATCTGTCATTACGGTAGATGATTTATATTTCTTTGGGTATATAGCCAATATCAATAATGGTATTGTTGGGTCAAATGCTAGTTCTGTTTTAAATTATTTGAGACATTGCCAGAGTGCTTTCCACAATGGCTGAAGTAATTCACATTTCCACTAGGAGTGTATAAGTGTTCTTTTTCTCTGCGACATCACCAGCATCTGTTATTGCACTACTATAAGGAAATACCTGAGACTGGGTAATCTATAAAGAAAATAAATTTAATTGGCTCATAGTTCTGCAGGCTGTACAGAAAGAATGGGTGAGGAGGCCTCAGGAAACTTAAAATCATGGTGGAAGGCTAAAGGGACTATGACAAGAATAGCACCAAACAAGAAAAGGAGGGACTCCTCCCTAACTCATTTTATGAAGCCAGCATCATCCCAATACCAAAACCAGAAAGAGACAGAAGAAAAGAAGAAAACTTCAGGCTGCTATGTCTGATGAATATCAATGCAAGAATCCTCAGTAAAATGCTGGCAAACCAATTCTAGCAGCATGTCAAAAAACTTATCCACCATGATCATGATCGAGTTGGCTTCATCCCTGGGTTGCAAGGCTGGTTCAATGTATGCAAATCAATAAACATAATTCATTACATAAACAGAACCAATGACAAAAACCAGAAAAACTTTTAATAAAATTCAATATCCCTTGTTAAAATCTCGCAAAAAACTAGGCATTGATGGAACATATCTCAAAATAATAATAGCTATCTATGACAAACCCACAGCAAATATATTGAATGGGCAAAAGCTGGAAGCATTCCCTCTGAAAACTGGTACAAGACAAGGATGCCCTTTCTCACCACTCCTATTCAACATAGTATTAAAAGTTCTGGCCAGGGCAGTCAGGCAAGATAAAGAAATAAAATGTATTCAAATAGAAAGAGAGGAAGTTATGTTGTCTCTATTTGCAAATGACATGATTTTATATTTAGAAAGCTCTATCATCTCAGCCCCAAAACTTCTTGAACTGATAAGCAACTTCAGCAAAGTCTCGGGATACAAAATCAATGTGCAAAAATCACAAGCATTCCTTATACCAACAATAGGTAAACAGAGAGCCAAATCATGAATAAACTCCCATTCACAATTGCTACAAAGAGAATAAAATATCTAAGAATACAACTAACAAGGGATGTGAAGGACCTCTTCAAGGAGAACAACAAACCACTGCTCAGGAAAATGAGAGAGGATACATAAAGTGGAAAAACATTCCATCCTCATGGATAGAAAGAATCAATATGAAAATGGCCATATTGCCCAAAGCAATTCATAGATTCGATGCTATTTCCATCAAACTACCATTGGCAGTCTTCACAGAATTAGGAAAAACTACTTCAAATTTCATGTGGAATGAAAAAAGAGCTCGTCTAGCCAAGACAATCTTAAGCAAAAAGAACAAAGCTGGAAGTATCACCTATCTGACTTCAAACTATACTACAAGGCTACAGTAACCAAAACAGACATATAGACCAATGGCACCAAACAGAGACCTCAGAAATAACACCGCATGATTATCGGGACTCTTGGGCAAGATGGCTGAATAGGAACAGCTCTGATCTGTAGTTCCCAGCAAGACCAATGCAGAAGGTGGGTGACTTCAGCATTTCCAACTGAGGTACCTGGTTAATCTCATTGGGACTGTTTAGACAGTGGGTGAAGCCCACAGAGGGCAAGCAAAAGCAGGGTGGGGAGTTGCATCACCTGAGAAGTGCAAGAAGTCAGGGAGCTACCTCTGCTAGCCAAGGGAAGCTATAAGAGACCTTGCCATGAGGGACGGTGCTGTCCAGCACAGATACTATGCTATTCCCAAGGTCTTAGCAACCCATAGACCAGAAGATTCCCTTGGGTGCCTACACTACAAGAGCCCTGGGTTTCAAGCACAAAACTAGGTGGCCCTTTGGGCAGACATTGAGCCAGATGCCACAGTTTTTTTCATACCCCAGTGGTGCCTGGAATGCCAATGAGACAGAACCATTCCCTCCCCTGGAAAGGGGGCTGAAGCCAGGGAGCCAAGTGGCCTTGCTCAGTGGATCCCACCCCCATGGAGCCCAGCAAGCTAAGATCCACTAGCTTGAAATTCTCATTGCTAGCACAGCAGTCTGAAGTTGACCTGGGACACTTGAGTTTGGTGTGGGGAGGGGCATCTGCCATTACTGAGGCTTGAGTAGTCAGTTTTCCCCTCATAGTGTAAATAAATCCGTAGGAAAGTTTGGACTGGGTGGAGCCCATCACAGTGCTGCAAAGCCTCTGTAGCCAGACTGCCTCTCTAGATTCCTCTTCTCTGGGCAGGGCATCCCTGAAAGAAAGGCAGCAGCCCCAGTTAGGGGCTTATAGATAAAACTCCCATCTTCCTGGGACACAGCACCTAGCGGAAAGGGTGGCTGAGGGCACAGCTTCAATAGACTTAAATATTCCTGCCTGCTGGCTGTGAAGAGAGCAGAGGATCTTCCAGCAAAGCGCTCAAGCTCTGCTAAGGGACAGATAGCTTCCTTAAGTGGGCCCCTGACCCCCATGCCACCTGACTGGGAGACACCTCCCAGCAAGGGTCAACAGACACCTCATACAGGAGACCTCCGGGTGTTATCTGATGGGTGCCCCTCTGGGACAAACATTTCAGTTGAAGGAGCAGGCAGCAATCTTTGCTGTTCTGAAGCCTCCGCTGGTGATATCCAGGCAAACAGGGTCTGGAATGAACCTGCAGTAAACTCCAGGAGACCTGCAGCTGAGGGTCCTGACTGTTAGAATGAAAACTAAAAAAAAAAAAAAAAAAAAAAAAAAAAAAAAAAAAAAAAAAGGAATAGCATCAACATCAACAAAAAGGATGTCCACACAGAAACTCCATTTGAAGGTCACCAACATCAAGGCCAAAGGTAGATAAATTAATGAAGATGAGGAAAAACCATCACAAAAAGTCTGAAAATTCCAAAACCAGAATGCCTCTTCTCCTCCAAATGATCACAGGTCCTCGCCAGCAAGGGAACAAAACTGGACGGATAATGAGTTTGACTAATTGACACAAGTAGGCTTTAGAAGGTGGGTAATAACAAACTCCTCTGAGCTAAAGGAGCATGTTCTAATCCAATACAAGGAAACTAGGAATGCTGACAAAAGGTTAGAGGAATTGGTAACTAGAATAACTAGTTTGGAGAAGAGCATAAATTACCTGATGGAGCTGAAAACACGACACAAGAACTTTGTGATGCATACACAAGTATCAATAGCTGAATTGATCAAGTGGAAGAAAAGATATCAGAGATTGAAGATCAACTTAATGAAATAAAGTGTGAAGACAAGATTACAGGAAAAAGAATAAAAAGGAATGAGCAAATCCTCCAAGAAATATGGGACTATGTGAAAAGACCAAACTACATTTGATCAGTGTACCTGAAAGTAACGAGGAGAATGGAATCAAGTTGGAAAGCACACTTCAGGATATTATCCAGGAGAACTTCCTTAACATAGGGAGACAAGCCAACATTCAAAATCAGGAAATATAGAGAACACCACAAAGACACTCTTCGAGAAGAGCAACTGCAAGACACATAATTGTCAGATTCACCAAGGTTGAAATAAAAGAAAAAGTGTTAAGGGCAGCCAGAGAGAAAGGTTGAGTTACCCACAGAAGGAAGTGCATCAGACTAATAGCAGATCTCTCTGCAGAAACCCTACAATCCAAAGAGAGTGGGGGCCAATATTCAATATTCTTGAAAAAAAAGAATTTTTAACCCAGAATTTCATATCCAGTCACACTAAGCTTCATAAGTGAAGAAATACAATCCTTTCCAGACAAGCAAATCCTGAGAGATTTTTGTCACCACCAGGCCTGCCTTACAAGAGCTCCTGAAGGAAACACTAAATATGGAAAGGAAAAACTGGTACCAGCCATTGCAAAAAATACCAAAACGTAAAGACCATTGACACTATGAAGACACTGCATCAACGAATAGGCAGAATAACCAGCTAGCATCGTAATGACAAATTATCTCTGTTTGCAGATAATGTGATTTTATATTTAGAAAACCCCATCATCTCAGCCCCAAAACCTTAAACTGATAAGCAACTTCAGCCAAGTATCAGGATACAAAATCAATGTGCAGAACTCACAAGTATTCCTATACACCAATAATAGACAAACAGAGAGCCAAATCATGAGCAAACTTCAATTCACACTTGCTACAAAGATAATAAAATACCTATGAATACAACTTACAAAAGATGTCAAGGACTTCTTCAAGGAGAACTACAAACCAATGCTCAAAGAAATAAGAGAGGACACAAATAGAAAAACCTTCCATGCTCATGGATAGGAAGAATGAATATCATGAAAATGGCCATACTTCCCAAAGTAATTTACAGATTTAATGCTATCCTATCAAGCTACCATTGGCATTCTTCATTGAATTAGAAAAAAACTACTTTAAATTTCACATAAAACCAAAAAAGAGGCCATATAGCCAAGACAATTTTAAGTAAAAAAAAAAACAAAGCTGGAGGCATCATACTACCTGACTTCAAACATATACTACAATGTTACAGTAAGAAAAAGAGCATTGTATTGGTACCAAAACAGAGGTATAGACCAATGGAACAGACCAGAGGCCTCAGAAATAACATCACATATCTACAACTATCTGATCTTTGACGAACTTGACAAAAACAAGCAACGGGGAAAGGATTCCCTATTTAATAAATGGTGTTGTGAAAACTGGCTAACCATAGGCAGAAAACTAAAACTGGATCCCTTCCTTACATCTTACACAAAAACTAACTCAAGATGGATTAAAGATTTAAATGTAGGACCTAACACCATAAAAACTCTAGAAGAAAACCTAGGCAATACCATTCAGGACATAAGCATGAGCAAAGACTCCATAACTAAAACACCAAAAGCAATGGCAACAAAAGCCGAAATTTACAAATGGGATATAATTCAACTAAAGAGTTTCTGCACAGCAAAAGTAAACTATCATCAGAATGAACAGACAACCTACAGAATGGGAGAAAATTCTTGCAATCTAGCCATCTGACAAAGGGCTAATATCCAGAGTCTACAAGGAACTTATACAAGTTTACAAGAAAAAACAGACATCTGCATCAGAAAGTAGGCAAAGCATATGAACAGACACTTTCAAAAGAAGATATTTATGTGGCCAACAAACATGAAAAAAAGCTCACCATCACCGGTCGTTAGAAAAATGCAAATCAAAAGCACAATGAGATACCGTTTCATGCCAGTTAGAATGGTGATCATTAAAAAGTCACAAACAACAGGTGCTGGAGAGGATGTGGAGAAACAGGAATGCTTTCATGTTAGTGGGAGTGTTTAGTTCAACCATTGTGGAAGACAATGTGGCTATTCCTCAGGGATCTAGAACCAGAAATACCATTTGATCCAGCAATCCCATTACTGATTATATACCCAAAGGATTATAAATCATTCTACTATAAAGACACATGTAGTAACTACTATAAAGACACACACGGTAACTTTGAGAACAATATGCATACGTATGTTTATTGCAGCACTGTCCACAATAGCAAAGGCTTGGAGCCAACCCAAATGCCCATCAATGATAGGCCAGATAAAGAAAATGGGGCACAAATAGACCATGGAATATTATGCAGCCATATAAAAGATGAGTTGTTGTCCTTTGCAGGGACATGGATGAAGCTGGAAATGATCATTTTCAGAAAGCTAACACAGGAACAGAAAACCAAACACCACATGTTCTCACTCATAAGTGGGAGTTGAACAATGAGAACATATGGGCACAGGGAAGAGAACATCACACACAAGGGTCTGTCAAGGGTTTGGGGGTAAGGAGAAGGACAGCATTCGGAGAAATACCTAATGTAGATAACGGGTTGATGGATGCAGCAAACCACCATGGCATGTGTATACCTATGTAACAAATCTGCACGTTCTGCACATGTAGCCCAGAACTTAAATTATAATAATAATTAGAAAAAGAAATGTTAACCCACTTCTACATTAACATTTGATAATTTAACAAATATTTGAGTGCTGTGTGTTTGAGATCCATCTGTGAGAAAAGATAAAATCAAAACACCAACTAAAATGAAGATCCCTGTTTACACAATAAATTCATTTTTCAATGGCCAAACTAGTGTAGTTTGTTTTTAAATACTGGTGAATAGTCATAATCTCTCAACATTATAGACTGCAGAGTTCAATGGTAACTTTTTTTTTTCCATTTATTTATTTTATTGCATTTTAGGTTTTGGGGTACATGTGAAGAACATGCAAAATTGTTGCATAGGAACACACGTGGCAGTGTGATTTGCTGCCTTCCTCCCCA
>NW_016107319.1:9217952-9256517 GCF_001604975.1 Cebus imitator
TCTCAAATCTTTCAGATTGACGTTCTGTTTGTTGATGATGAGGTTGTTTCTGTTTCTTGGTTTTCCTTCTGACAGTCTGGCCCCTCTGCTGTAGGTCTGCTGAGGTTCACTCCAGGCCCTCCGGAGGATTTTTTCTTTTAGGACCCTGAGGAATTTCGGGTGAATGTTGGCCGAGAGGTCGCTTATCCTCCATGGTGGCTCTCTGGGGCCCTGGGAAAGAACAGGGGGCGCCTCCCCAGAGGCCCCCAACGTGGGAGCGGCTGCCCGGGCGAGACTCTGAGATGGCTTTTGTCTGGTGATAACAAAAAGAGAATATCTCGCTGGGGAACTCCAAATGTTGTATTTCCAATGGTAACTTTTATGTACACATAGGCAATTGATTTCTGTACATTAATTCCTCCTCCACTGCTCTGTCACATTGTCTTAATATTTAGAATAGTTTTCTTAGGTGAATCTCTTGGATTTTCTAGGTGCCCAATGGTACTATCTAAAAAAATAATAATTTTATCTGCTTTCTCCACAGTTTTTATGCTGATTATATCTTTCCCTAGTTTATTGCATTGGTTTTTTTTTTTTAACTATTGGTGATAGAGGTATCTTTGTCTTATTCTCAACTTTAATTGTATAGTTTGAAATGTTTTTCATTGAGCGAGATTCTGGTCAATGTTACTATGTTTAGTAAATACTTGTTTCTATTTAAAAATCTGTATTTTAGTTTTTAAACAAGAATGAATGTTGAATTTAAAAAGTCACTTTTCAGCATCTATTGAGATTAATAATATGTATTTTCCATCAAATACTATTATAAATTATAATATTTCCTTATAAGTGAATCATTCTTGAATTCCTGATGAATTTTATTTGCTGGTATTTTACGCATACTATTGTCTCAGTAGTCATGTGAATGTAGTTTGTAATTTTGTTATATGGTCATGCTGGGTTTTAGTATCAATATTATTCCAGTTTTATAAGAATAAGAGGTATCATTTTCTATGCTCTGAAACAGTTAAAGAACATTGGGATTTTTACTTTTTTAATGTTTGGTAAAACTCCACAGTGAAATTATCTAATTATGCTGCTTTCTTTGGGAGAGTGGTTGTTCTTGGACAATTTTCTCTATTTTTAATGGTAATTCATCTGTTCAGGTTTTTATCTTTCTGGGTTTAGTCTTGGCAATTTATATTTTCCCAGAAAATGAGTCATACATGTAGGTTTTCAGATTTATTTTTTTTAAATTTAGAAAATTGCCCTCCATTGGTTTTGCAATTTTCTTTTTATCTGTGGTTTTTGATGTCATTTTAACTTTGTGTCTTTATGTGTTCCCCTTTCTTGCTTAAATTATGCAACAGTTTATGTATTTTTTAGTTCCCTCCTTCCCGAGAACTCAGTTCTTACATGTATTCATTAGCTTCTACCTTCATCTCTGTTTTCTCATTCATTCACAAATTTTTCCTTTGATTTTTAAATTTCTGTTTTGTCTTATGTTCATTTTATTCTTTTTCTAATGTTTTGAGTTTAATGTTTAATCCATTTATTTTTATTCTTTGATTATTAATATGTGTATTTAAGTTTATGAATTTTTCTTTTTGGTACAGCTTCCTCTGTGGCAAGGATAATAATAAATTTTATTAGTTGCTCATCATGTCTTAGGGAGTGTTCTAAAAGTTTTGAACAGCACTGTGAGTTGGTTGTGATTATTATTATTACTATTTATTAGTGAAGACACTTTTGAGGTTGCAAGCAATAACAACAAGAACAACAACAAAACAAAGAACTTTCTTTTCTAAGGCCAGACAGTCAATAAAGGTCTCTAGGAAAACAGAAGGAAGAAATTGTACCAGGATTTTTTTTAGCTTTTCTGATCTCTGACTCTGATTTGGCAGTAGCCAAGCTTAGTTTTTATATACCAAGCACAAACACAATAGCCTCTCTCTATGCTGGCTTGTGAGGAGCAGAATTTGCCTTTGTTTAATACCAGGAGTTGTTCAATAGGCAAGGGTAAGTATGCAAGAAAAGTTCGGAGATGGTAAGGTGTCAAATTCAAAGAGGGGTAGTTTGTAAGTCCTGTGTGTGCCTCATCATTGATAGATGTGTCACTAGTGTAAAGAGGAAGGTCAGGAGAACCAGGAAGTGAGCTACCACACTGATGTTCCTTATTGCACTCTGCATAACTGGACTTTCCTGTGTCATCTTATATCTATTGTATACCTTTGGGATTTCCCCTAAGGATTCTTCAATAGCCTCTAAAAAGTCAAGAATTTGTACTTGGACAAGTAGTCAAGAAGTGGCAATATGCTGGTTTCAGTATTGCTAATCATAGAAAGAACACATATTTCTGTAGATTTATATCCATATTACTAGTATATGCTCTTTTTAAATCCACATAACAACACCTTTGTAGATAATCCACACACATCCCCTTCTTTGTAGGACATTTGAGTCCATCATACTGGGCACTGCTGATTGGAACAGGTATGGACATCAAAGTAGAACAATAAATTTTTCCCTCCTAGAAATTGGAGCACAGGGACTTCAGTGAATTTTTGTTGGATTTGCAATTGGAGAGGCTAAAGTGGCCTAGGGTAATCATGTGCATACTAAAATAGATAAAATTAGGGTTTGGAAATAGAGACAGACAATGAGAGGGAGAGAAATTTAGCCTGTGTGGAGGGTCAATAGAAATGGAAGGTTCTGTGACTCCAAAAGAGATGAAATGAATGATGTCATTAATTGACTGATCCCACTTCTTTGTGAGACCTAGTTGTATATCCTACCACTGAGTTCCAGGAGACATTCTCATATTCTATCTTTTGCTTAAACTCAGTCCAGGGAATTCTGATCTTGGCAACCAAACAATCCCTGACTAAGAAAATAATGTTAACATCAAACAATTTAAAAGTAGAGAAATATACTGTAATGCCAAGGTTATATACATATACAAACATATATATATATATTTGAAAGTATCAAAACAGCATGTTAAATTCTATCCTACCTTCCATAGCATGACCTGAAATATATTTATTCATGACCAGAATTGAAAGAGATGATAATCTATGCTAATTTAAATGGTGAATTATATATAATCATAAAACTATAGTACTTAAAAGGAGAGCAGATGATTATCAGTTTATCTTAATTTCCCTACCTATTTCTTGGAGGGCTATGCTACTATTATATACCATAACACTTAGATGGGAAATATTAATAGAGATTAAAAATGTTTAATTTAATATAGATTTGGTATCTTTTATCTTTTTCAGATTTTCTAGCAGCAGTTACTTCTCAAGCGTTAGAATCTTCACGTAGATGAGGAGTTGAAACTTTTACAATACTTTGGTGAATAGGCTGCACTCAACAAATATTTATTGAATGTCTTTTTTTAGCCAAGCACATAGTCTCAAACGCATCTGGTGTTTAATAGATTAGGTGACAGGAAGTTGTTTCTAGGTGAATGGAAAGCTCAGGGGGAAGCAAAGCCTGAGAAAACAAACATAAGTTGCTTATCTATAAGGAGCAAATTCAGGTCAGACGCTATCTGGGTTTAGACAATCTTCTCACGTCTTGTTCAGTTAGTGAGGTAAATCTATGACATTGAACTCTATGGGAACCAGGAGAACTAAGACTTTCATGAGCCCTGGAGATGAACTGCAATTTGCAGGAAGAGGAAATGGAAGCACTGGTTCAGAAAAATCCAAAAGCCAACTATGGCTTCTCTTAATGAGAAGTCAGCTGGAAATGTGTCTCACTTAAATAGAGCCAAAATGCAGATTACAAAATATAGAAGAACCATAGGATTCAGGTATGGTTAAGATATATGTAAATGAGCTATTTAGACTAAAATTAAAAAAATACATAGTCCAATTTATGGAAATCTTTAATGCAGGATATCTTATTTCCTATAGGATATAATTCTTGCTCTGTTTTGAGTGTAACCATTTGAGTAAGTGAGAATTGGGAATAGGTATCAGAAGCCCATATTTTTCTTTTTCAGTTTAACGAATCTACCTTAATTCCAAAAGAAATTAATCTAGAATGATCAGTAATATACAGCATACTTTTATGTTTCTTTTATAGGTATCTATCTAATACAAGTTTATTTGTATATGTGCAATATATAATAACTCTATCTTAGATACGGGTCCTAACAATATGGAACTATTTTCTTGCAACTACTACTCTATGCCTATGAAGGGTGTGAACTTGCAATGTCCTTTTTTTTAACAGTGTCTCGTTCTGTCTCCCAGGTTGGAGGGCAGTGGCTAGAGCTCAGTTCACTGCAACCTCCACCTCCAGGGTTCAAGCAATTCTCCTGCCTCAGCTTCCTGAGTCGCTGGGATTGCAGGTATGCACCACCATGCCCAGCTAAAATGTTTCTCCTCTTCCTCTCCCATCCCCTTCCTCCTCCCCACTCTTCCTTCCCCCTCTTTCTCCTTCTCCTCCTCCCTCTCCACCTCCCCCTCCTCCTCCCTTCTTCTTCTTCCTTCTTCCTTTTATTTTCTTAAATTTCAGTAGATTTTTGGGGAGCAGGTGGTGTTTGTTTGGTTACATGAATAAGTTCTTTACTGCTGATTTCTGAGATTTTGGTGCATCCATCACTGGAGCAGTGTACACTGTGCCCAAATGTCTAGGCTTTTAACCCTCACCCCACTCCCATCCTTTCCCCTAGGTCCCCAAAGTCCATTGTATCATTCTTATGAGAAGGCCATTTCTTGGTTTGTTCTTTCAAAACTCCAGAGGAAAATAATTTATCATAATTATTGTTCAAGATCATAGATATTCTTAGCATCTTATTCGGTTTCTGCATAAGCAAGTGTGGTCTAGATTCATCTTTTGTATCTATTAATTTTCCTTACTTGCTCATTTTATTTAAAAACTCAAGGCTAATTAACAATGTATAACTATTCATATGTGAATAATTGATCATATGTGAATATGATATGAATTTGAATATATTAGCCACCTAGTAATGTGGCTTGATGTACTGGAACAGAGAGAAATTACCCAACTCCTACAATGGATCTTGGTCACCTTCAGTGGTCTAATAATAATTTCTGTTTATTCAGCTTTACACTTTTAAACAATGTTATATTTTATAGAATAACAGGGATAAATGAAATTAAATACTCTTCATTGCTCAGATTACATTCAATGAACATGGATTGATTTAACATAAGGTCAAAATGATGAAAAGAGCAGAGGCAAGTTGATAGCATAAAAGAGAAAGTTTTTGAAACAGTATCTTAAAAGGATAGTTGGAAAAATTAAAGAAAATTGAGTGTTGGCAGTAGCAGCACTTTTATTTATAACTGTAATAGAATAAGGACAGAAATTGAGATTATGCAGTTAGAAATGTTTAAAACAATTTGACTTTGCCGTGATACTTTTCTTGTATTTTTTAAGAGCATCTGTTCCAAACATATTGAGGGAGAAAACTGGTTCTTCACTTCGGGTAGTTTGAGATGTACGTACGGAACTAGGTAATCTTCTATATTCTTCCAACACTGAGTGGTAAGAGAACATAATTAAGTACCATATTTGTGTATATATTTCGCCTAAAATAGAACTGAAAAAGATGTGTAATTTATCATTTCTTATTTTCCTTCTTAAAGGTGTATCTTTAAATGTACATACTCTGATGGCCCAGCTTCACCATTCAGTCACAGACTATTCAACCTAATAATATAATAAAATTGACATTTCTCTGCAGACACTGGATATTTTTGCTGACTTTTGCAAATTAGCTTTTTTTCTTTTGTCCTACTAACTTCATTTATTACTTCTAGTAGTTGTTTTTCATATTTTCTTTTTTTATATTTGTTTTTGATTTTTTTATTTTTAATTTATTTTACTTTTGGTGCATACTATATCTGGCATTTCTCCCCTTGTTATCCCTCCCCATCCTTCCCTCCCTACCCACCTCCCGTTGTCTCTCCCCTACCCCCCACAACAGTCCCCCGTGTGTGATGCTCCTCTCCCTGAGTCCACATGTTCTCGTTGTTCAACACCCATCTATGAGTGAGAACATATGGTGCTTAGCTTTCTGTTCTTGGGTCAGTTTGCTGAGAATGATGGTTTCCAGATTCATCCATGTCCTTACAAAGGACACGAACTCATCGTTTTTTATGGCTGCATAGTATTCCATGGTATATGTACCACATTTTCTTTGTCCAGTCTATCATTGATAGGCATTTGGGTTGGTTCCAGGTCTTTGCTATTGTACACAGGGCTGCAATGAACATATGTGTGTATGCGTCTTTATAGTAGAACGATTTATAGTTCTTTGGGTATATACTCCATAGTGGAATTGCTGGGTCAAATGGAATTTCTATTTCTAGATCCTCGAGAAATCGCCACACTGTCTTCCACAATGGTTGAACTAATTTACACTCCACCAACTGTGTAAGAGTGTTCCTATTTCTCCACATCCTCTCCAGCATCTTTTAATGATCTCCAGATTTTTTAATGATCGCCATTCTAATTGGCGTGAGATTATATATTTTCTATAATTTTTATGTAAGCAATTATATAATCTGAAAATAGACACAGTTTTACTTCTTCCTTTCTTATTTTTATGAACTTATGTATTTTCTTGCCTTCTTGAAAAGATTAGGACAAACAGTACAATGATAAGTGGCAAAAGAGTGAACATTCTTGCCCTGTTTCTATCTTAGAGAAAAAGTATTCAATATTTAATCATTAAATATCATGTGATGTTAGCTATGGGTTTTCTGCAGATGATCTTTTTCAGATTAAGGAAGACTTTCCATTCCTAATCTTCTGAAATTAAAAAAAAATGGATATTGAATTTTGAATTTTGTCAAATTAATATTTTTTAAATCTATTAAAATGATCATTAGTTTTTCAAGTCTGTTAATGGTAAATTACCTTGATTTTTTTCCCAGTTAATATACAAATTTATTGTTACAATCAGTTTTTATTTATTTAACATAAATCTCATAAAAGATACATTCCTTCATTTAATTAATGCTAAAAGGCACACCTAACAAAAATAAAGTGTATCTTTCACATATGTGTATGTTTGTGTGTATACATAATATAATTAATTAATTATTATTATTTTTTGAGACAGAGTCTCACTCTGTCACCCATGCTGAAGTGCAATGGCAATGATACTAGTTCACTGCTTCCTCAGACTTCTAGGCCTAAGTAATCCTCCTGCTTCAGCCTTCTGAGTAACTGGGACTATAGGCACAAGCCACTGTACCTATGTGATTTTTTTTTTTTTTTCATTTTTTGTAGAGATGGAACCTTGCTATATTGCCCAGGCTGGTCTTGAACTCCAGAATACAAGCAATTCTCCTACCTTAGCCTCCCAAAGTATTGGAATTACAGGCATGAGCCACCATGCCAAGCTTCATCATTTATATTTAAATAGAATATAAATAGCTTTATTAGAAGTTTAGGAACACATAGCAAAATTATACAGTTACATAAGCAGTTCCAGGAATGAGAATTTTTAATTTTCTTTACTGGCAACTTTATTTTATCCACAGGACACATTTTGCTTAATATTAAAACATTTAAAAATTAAATTTTAGACATGAAAATATGCAACAAAAACAGGAAGTATTTTCATTATAAAACAGATTATTAGTAAATTTTCAGACTTTCTGAGGCATATCAGAACTTCTACATCAAAAGTTGCATTCATTTGGGGGATATTAATATATTTTAAGTGCTGAGAGTATTTGTAGTATTTACAATATACTGAAAACACCATTGTACTAATACAGTTCACATCAGATAAACCCGAGTTTAAAATTCATGCCACACATTTCCAATTCAAGGTACAGCTAATGTAATAATATTTTCTCATGTCATTTTTTTATTCTGAAGTGAAGCTGAATAAAGAAATAATAATTTAAGCACATGGAATAATGTCGTCTTCTCTCCTATAGTAATAATATATTTTAAACCTCAAATAATATTTCTTCATATTATGGAAATTGACCAAGATGTACAAAGGTACCTAAATACAGCAGAAATACAGCAGAGGCAGAAAGTTTTCTTTTTGTAGATTCCATTCATTTATAATTATTTTAGTATAGATACATACAGGAAACTACTTCAGATTGTTGGGCAATGGAAATCTCAGTGTGTTGTTATCTACCTTTAAGTGGCAGCACACCACAACCCAAACAATGGCAAGTATATACTCTTGTCTCCTCCCACTTCTTGGTGGGTCTTTTGCAGGTTACAGAAGCTAGTTTATAAGGCTACAATAGTGTTTCAATCTACCTTTGAAAGTTTCTATATTAGGAGTTTTGAAATCTAAATCAGTCTGGTTTTTTTTCTTACTCTTTACTGTGTAGTTCAAATACAATAGCTAATGTTTTAAATTGTTTGATAGACTTCATTTTTTTAAAGAGCAGTTTTAGGTTGATAGTAAAGTTGAGAAAAAGTCACAGAGATTTTTCATGTACCTCCCAGGAAGTACCTGGTTTCTGCCATTATCAATATCCCCCACATTTATTACAACTGATGAACCAACACTGATGCCTCACTATTGTCCAAAGACCATAGTTTATATTAGTTTTTAATTTTTTAAACATCTTATCAGTGTTTTATTAAAGTGACTAATGGTATTCATAATACCATTAATGGTAACATGTAAACAAGAAATTCCTACATTTAGGAGTTAAAAGAATATTTTAGAGAGCTTTTTCCCCCATGACTAGAAAAGCTATAAAATTCATACTAAACACAGATATAATGAGATTATATGTTAATGTATGTAATGACGGTGATGTTTCATAACATCAGTAATATAGTAAGTGCATTGAGTATAGGAATGAAGAAAAAGAAGATTTCAAGACCAAAGCCTATCATCGACTTGGATTTTTGGATATCTCAAACACCAAAGGGTATTTTCTACAAGCAATGTCCGAATTTTTTCCTATCCAATTAGTTCAAATCTCTAAAGTCTTTCAAACTATGATCCAGAAAGAAAAGTTTTCAGTGTAAAAAAAGTCTCTTCAGAAAAAATCTAATGCATTCTATCATATATGTGTATAAAACTTCAAGTAATTTAAATCCAAGTAATTTCTTAAATAGCAACACATTTACAGACTAAGCTTCAAAGACAGAGAAAAATTTATTTAAAATAATGTTAAAATAATGGATATACTTTTCTATCCAAAGACATCAAACACAAGACATAACACTGTAATCACAGAAGTGGTATGTAACAGAAAAAAAAAAAAAAGAAAGGAAAAGAAAAAGGTGGTTCAGTATAAGTAATGTATTCTTTCAAAAAAAGAAACAAAAGCAAGACAGATTGCCCTAATATGTCCCCAGTCAAAGGATATGCTGAGATCTAATGAATGAAAGAAGAACCAGAGAAACACCATTTTGAAGTAAAGGTAGAGCTGCTTAACCTCATACAGTACTTATAATTCTTTTTGCTCTGTGCATAATAATTAATAGTGTTTGCCTTCTTTTCTGTAAAGTAATGCAAGTTGATACCAATAACAAAACTTTCCTCTTAGCATGAAACATTGTTACCTTTATCAATTTAATGATTGATAAATATTAAATGCTTAAGCCTATATCACTTTGGAATAGAGTAGAAAATGCAGTATATAACAGTAATTTATGGCAAAGAGTCAAGATACTACATGCATTCGTATTTATAATACAAAGTAAAGAATTCATAAAATGGTACAGAAGGCTTGTATGAAGTCTAAAAAGAAAATGTTTCTATAATTTTAAAAGCGGAGGTTTTAAACTTTTAATTGAGCATGTTTAAGGACACTTTAAACCTGGAAGATTTATATATATATATATAAATAAATAATATATGTAATATATATATAAATCTAACATCTAATATATATATAAAATGTGCAATGATATATATATATAATGTATAATATATATTATTATATACATTATAATATATTGTATATATAATATAACATATACACTATATAATATAATAATATATATTTAATTGCACTTTAGGTTCTGGGATACATGTGCAAAACATGCAGGATTGATGCATAGGTACATACATGGCAATGCAGTTTGCTGCCTCCATCCCCCCATCACATATATTTGGCATTTCTCCCCCTATTATCCCTCCCCAACCTCCCTACCCACCGCTGTCCATTCCCTATTTCCCCACAACAGACCCCAGTGTGTGATGCTTCCCTCCCTGTGTCCATGTGTTCTCGTTGTTCAACACCTGCTTATGAGTGAGAACAGGCAGTGTTTGTTTTTCTGTTCTTGTGTCAGTTCACTGAGAATGATGGATTCCAGTTTCATCCATGTTCCTACAAAGGACACGAACTCATCATTTTTTATGACTGCATAGTATTCCATGGTGTATATGTGCCACAATTTCCTTGTCCAGTCTATCATTGATGGGCATTTGGGTTGGTTCCAGGTCATTGCTATTGTAAACAGTGCAACAATGAACATATGTGTGCATATGTCTTTGTAATAGAATGATTTATAATCCTCTAGATATATACCCAGTAATGGGAGTGCTGGGTCAAATGGTATTTCTATTTCTAGGTCCTTGAGGAAGTGCCACACTGTCTTCCACAATGGTTGAAATAATTTACACTCCCACCAACAGTGTAAAAGTGTTCCTATTTCTCCACATACTCTCCAGCATCTGTTGTCTCCAGATTTTTTAATGGTCGCCATTCTAACTGGCATGAGATGGTATCTCAATGTGGTTTTGATTTGCATTTCTCTAATGACCAGTGATGATGAGCATTTTTCATATGTTTGTTAGCCTCATGAATGTCTTCTTTTGTAAAGTGTCTGTTCATATCCTTCGCCTACTTTTGAATGGGCTTGTTTTTTTTCTTGTAAATCTGTTTTAGTTCTTTGTAGATTCTGGATATTAGCCCTTTGTCAGGTGGGTAGATTGCAAAATTTTTTTCCCATTCTGTTGGTTGCTGGTTCACTCTAATGATTATTTCTTTTGCTGTACAGAAGCTCTGGAGTTTAATTAGATCCCATTTGTCTATTTTGGCTTTTGTTGCCATTGCTTGTGGTGTTTTAGTCATGAAGTCCTTGCCTATGCCTATGCCCTGAATGGTTTTGCCTAGGTTTTCTTCTAGGGTTTCTATAGTGTTAGGCATTATGTTGAAGTGTTTAATGCATCTGAAATTAATTTCAGGGTAAGGTGTCAGAAAGGGGTCCAGTTTCTGCTTTCTGCACATGGCTGGCCAGTTTTCCCAACACCATTTATTAAACAGGCAATCATTTCCCCATTGCTGGTTTTTGTCAGGTTTGTCAAAGATCAGATGGTTGTAGATATGTGTCATTGCATCCGAGGCCTCTGTTCCTTTCCATTGGTCTATATCTCTTTTTGGTACCAATACCATGCTGTTTTGATTACTATAGCCTTGTAGTATAGTTTGAAGTCAGGTAGTGTGATGCCTCCAGCTTTGATCTTTTTGCTTAGGATTGTCTTGGCTATGGGGGCTCTCTTTTGGTTTCATATGAAGTTTAAGGTGCTTTTTTTCACTTCTTTCAAGAGGTAACTAGATAGGGATAGTGCTGAATCTATAAATTACTTTGGGCAGTATGGCCATTTTCACAATATTGATTCTTTCTAACCATGAGCATGAAATGTTCTTCCATCTGTTTGTGTCCTCTCTTATTTCCTTGAGCAGTGGTTTGTAATTCTCCTTGAAGAGGTCTTCTTTTACATCCTTTATTAGTTGTATTCCTAGGTATTTTATTCTCTTTGTAGCAATTGTGAATGGCAGTTCATTCTTGATTTGGCTCTCTTTAAGTCTGTGATTGGTGTATAGGAATGCTTGTGATTTCTGCACATTGATTTTGTATCCTGAAACTTTTCTGAAGTTGCTTATCAGTTTCAGGAGATTTTGGACTGAGACAATGGGGTCTTCTAAATATACAATCATGTTGTCTGCAAATAGAGACAATTTGACTTCCTCCTTTCCTATTTGAATACCCTTTATTTCTTTTTCTTGCCTGATTGCAAGTTCAACAAATTCTCAGGATACAAAATCAATGTGCAAAAATAACAAGAATTCCTATACACCAATAATAGACAACCAGAGAGCCAAATCATGATTGAACTCCCATTCACAATTGCTACAAAGAGAATTAAAATACCTAGGAATGCAGCTAACAAGGGATGTGAAGGACATCTTCAAGAAGAACTACAAACCATTGCTCAGGGAAATAAGAGCAAATACAAACAAATGGAAAAATGTTCTAACCTCATGGATAGGAAGAATCAATATCATGAAATGGCCACATTGCCCAAAGTAATTTATAGATTCAAAGTTATTCTTAACTACCATTGACATTCTTCACAGAATTAGAAAAAACTACTTTAAATTTCATATGGAACCCAAAAAAGAGTGTGTATAGCCAAGACAATACTAAGCAAAAAGAGCAAATCTTGAGGCATCACACTACCTGGCTTCAAACTATAACACAAGGCTACAGTAACCAAAACATCATGATACTTGTACCAAAACAGACAGATAGACTAATGGAACAGAATAGAGACCTCAGAAATAACACCTCACATCTACAACTATCTGATCTTCGACAAACCAAACAAAAACAAGCAATGAAGGATTCCCTATTTAATAAATGGTTCTGGGAAAACTGGCTAGCCATATGCAGAAACTGATGGACGCCTTCCTTACACCTTACAAAAAACTTAACTCAAGATGGATAAAGACTTAAATGTAAAACCTAAAATCGTAAAACCCTGGAAGTAAACCTAGGCAATACCATTCAGGACATAGGCGTGGGCAAAGACTTCATGATGAAAATGCCAAAAGCAATTGCAACAAAAGCCAAAATTAACAAATGGGATCTAATTAAAGCAAAGAGTTCCTCACAGCAAAAGCACTCAGAGTGAGCAGGCAACCTACAGAATGGGAGAACACTTTTGCAATCTACCCATCTGACAAACGTCTAATATCCAGAATCTACAAGGAACTTAAACAAATTTATGAGAAAAATCTGATCAACCCCATCAAAAAGTGGGCAAAGTATAGGCAGACACTTCTTGAAAGAACATTTATATGGCCAACAAACGTGAAAACAAGCTCAACATCATTGATCATTAGAGAAATGCAAATCAAAACCATAATGAGGTACCATCTCACACCAGTCAGAATGGTGATTATTAAAAAGTCAAGAAACAATAGATGATGGTGAGGCTGTGGAGAAATAGGAACGCTTTTACACTTTTGGTGGAGATGTAAATTATTTCAACCATTGTGGAAGACAGTGTGGAGATTCCTCAAGGATCTAGAACCAGAAATACCGTTTGACCTATCAATCCCATTATTGAGTATGTAAGCCAAGGAATATAAATCACTCTACTATGAAGACGTATGCACACATATATTTACTGCAACACTATTTACAATAGCAAAAACATGGAACCAACCCAAATGTCCATCAATGATAGATTGGATAAGGAAAATATGGTACATATATGCTATGGAATATTATGCAGCCATAAAAAGAAATTGAGATCATGTCATTTGCAAAGACATGGATGAAGCAAGAAGCCATCATCCTCAGCAAACTGACATAGAAACAGAAAACCAAATGCCACATGTTCTCTCTCACAAGTGGGAGTTGAGCAATGAGAACACATGGATACGGGAGGGGGGGAACATCACACACCAGGGCCTGTCGGGGCTGGGGGCTCGGAGAGGGTTAGCATTAGGAGAAATGCCTGAGGTAGATGATGGGTTGATGGGGGCAGCAAACCACCATGGCACATGTATACCTCTGTAACAAACCTACACGTTCTACACTTGTATTCCAGAACTTAAAGTAAAATAAAATAAAATAAAATAAATACTGTTGAGATTTATCTTCCTTTAGAATTTCTTAAATGGTCAATATAAAGAGAAGCAATTTTGAACCTTGTTATTAAGCTGTGCCATAATCCCAAAACCCTTATGTGAAGGAACAGCTCATCCAAAATCTCACCAGAGAGTGGGCACAATGTATTAAACATCTAACTTTGTTCCTAACATCCACTCCATAGTCCTAGGGCTAGAGTGGGTCCCTTTTTCCCCAATGCATTCACTTTAATGAAAGTGAATTTGGAAATGCTTGTATTTAATAGGCTCACATTTGGAAATACTTGTATTTAACAGTGTACCAGCAATGGCTCAGTATATCTCTACACAAAATGGTTTGATGCAATGTGAAGAGAGGTAGAAAAATGATATTTGCTCTTCCATAGTTCTTTAAGATATAGATTACTGAACTTTAAGAGTCTGGTTAACAAAAAATCAAAGGTATTACATATTCTTCATGGTTCTATGAAAGTGTTTCAACTATAGATGTAAACTACACCAAAAACACATTTTCAAGTTCACTATAACATTGTAAAGAGCTATTAATTGTTTAATTGGTTCCAATTTTGCCTAGGCAAAATTCTGTTGATTCTATTGTAATACGGTTTATTAAAACAAAAGCAAACATTTATAACATTGAGGGGTAGAAAACAAATCTTGGTTTAACACTCATATAAATACAAAAACACCCTTTTAAGATTCTATTTATGTAACTTGAATTTACCATTTAAAATGGCCTTTAGTTGTTTCTACTTCTATTATTAGTTTTAAGCATCTTAAAATAATTTAAAAGCAGTTGATTGAGAATACAAATCATTTGGAATAATACATCAAAGTCCCCAGAAGATTTCTCACAGAAAAAATTTGTGGTTCCAACTATGCAGATCTATTAAGCCAACTTTGTGTCTATGCATTTACATGACCAAAGTGTGTAACGCTTGTCACAATAATTTTCAAAATAAGCTAATTATAACTGCCAACCTCCACATAGCAATTTTTGAAACTTGATGCCTACTTATCTACGCAAAGGGCTAACTTCCTTCTGCAGGATTGCCTTCTTTTTATCCTGAAACAAAATATAAAAATACACATAAACAAAACCAAAACAAAACAAAACAACAGAAGCCTCCTACCATGAACATTTTTGTTTAATCCATACTTTGTTATAGCAGACTCTCAGGGTACAAGATCAATGCCCTAAATGTTCCTTATTAATCTTTTTCACAGCCTCAACATATTACTCTGAACTTACATGTATCAAGTAATCATTGTTACTTTCAATATATGGAACAACAACAACAAAATCTCCATGAAACCAAAATGCAAGGAATAAAATGGGAGAGGCAAAAACAATCTTTCTAAATGGTAGTAAATGTTTGCAAGTATGATAAACTTGTACATTTGTGTAAAAAATTAGCAATAGTCCTACTAGCTACTATGTAATAGCAAGCAAAAAACATAGAACATCTTTATTAAACAAATTGGAAACAATTTGATTCAGTAAAATGTTAAAAACTGAAACTATTAATATAAATGGTTATATTTACTACATAAAAACATTATTCAATATAGATTTTTGTAACACTTAATTATCATATACACTCCAGGATATATAATATTTATACTTCCAGTTTATGCAGGGAGAAGTGAATTTAATTTTAAGATATATTCTCTCCAAATAAATATTTAATTTAATTTCTTTGGAAAAATGCCTTTCAATATTTAATTTAAAAAGCTGTTCAATCAACAGAGAAGGTAAACATTTTTCACCCTCCTGAACACATATTTTTGTATGAACATTCTAAGTTATTTATAGCAGTGACTGGCATTTCAAGAGTAAATGATTCATTTTACATACAGTGCCTCAAGATTAAAATGTTCACACTGAAAACCTAGAATGTTTATTAAAATTAATCTTATTAAAGTGGAACACAGATGAAACAGATGAATGCAGCTATGGAATCATGTTTAATTTAAAAAGCTCATACATAACATAGATTAAATTATCAAAAGAAGGACTAAACTGACATTTTTATAGCTCCTGGCAGATTTAACAAATTTCTGTTTTGCCACATACAGATAGAAGTAGGCATATTTCTTGACATCATGAAATCTGTTTTAAAAATAGAGATGTAATTTGTAAAGCAAGATAACCAAGTTAAATAACAGAATTGTAATAAATATTGACTTTTCAGTAATTTTTTGGTAGAATTCTTATGATATGCAAGGATTGCCCAGCTATTTAACAATAATTACATTTCTTTACTTATGCACTCTTAATGTAACAATCTTAGGCTTTACTTCGAAGTATTGGTTAAAATGAACTATTGCACACCCAAGGAAATAAAACTTAGTGGAGCATTTGGCTTGAATCAAAGTTCACAATTCCAGAAGAAATTAGAGGTCAATGCAAACTGACTGACTTGAATAAAGAATATGTCTACCTTATTTCCAGTAATTCTAATTCCAAAGTCCTTATACTTTTTTTATAGACTTCAAGCTAAGATTGCAGCCAAGGGCCTGTAGTTCTTTGCCTGGATATAGAGACTAAGACTACATAACGCATACCTACACATTTATTAAAATGACTTCTAATATCATGTGCTAGGTAGCTGTTTCCAGAATGTTTACAATCGCTGAACTGTATGTCATTTTGTTTCTCATTGCTGATTCTATTTGTATAAAATAGGTCATTAACGACAAAGCACAAATGATGAGCCTATGTTGGAGATAATCTCCTTCAAATAAGTCATCACCTACTGATGAATCTGGGGGCTTGGGATATCTCTTAGGAGCATTTTATTAATGTCTTCATATGCAAATTCTGTGGAAATGAGAGAGGAAAATTTTTCCATATATAATCATAAATTAGATTTAGGAATCATGAGGATTAATTTTATGCATTACCTTGACTGGGCTAAGGAATGACCAGATAGCTGATACAATATTATTTCTGATCGTTTCTAGGAGGGTATTTTGATAAAAGATTAGCAATTAAATCAGTAGACTGAGTAAAGAGTCCCCCCACCCATGCAGGTGGACATCATCCATTTCATTGAGGGCCTGCATAGAACAGAATGGTGAAGGGAGGATGAATTTTCTCTGAGTTGACACATTCATCTTCTACTGTGCTCAGATATCAGTGTTCCTGGTTCTTGGACCTTTGAACTTGGACCAGGACTTACTTAGACCATTGGCTTTCTTGGTTCTCAGACCTCTGGGTTGTGCTGGAACTATACTGCTGGCTTTCCTGGGTTTCAGCTTGCAGACAGCAGATTGTGGGACTTTCAGCCTGCATAATTGCATGAACAAATCCTCATAATAAAGCTCTTTCTATGCTTCTAGGTATATCCTATTTGTTCTGTTTCTCTGGAGAGCTCTGACTGATAATGGAATCCAGTCATTGGTGCATAAATAGTCAAAATGTTAACAAGCTATTATCCTGAAACTGCCTGAGTTGCCAGCATGTCTTGGATCCAGTGCTTCTCCCTGTATACATTTACTGCATAGTCCATTAATAATGGTCGAGTAGAGCTGTGACAGTAAGTACAGTAGAGTCTACAGCACTCTAAAACCCTTTACTTCCTTATCTCTTCAATTAGCAACTCAGTCTTACTGCTATAAATTCTCAAGGTCTGAATCCTCCTTTATATCACCCATAGAACAGCCAATAAGTTTATTTGTGATTCTTTCTATTAAGAGCTTCAGAGTTACTTCCTGGAAGGTCCCAACGTAGCCACACATGTTGGAGAAGGCTCAGGCACCTCCCTGTCCTGGGAGTGCTGCTCCTCCTGATCCTAAACCATGGCATTCAAATTGACACCTCACTGAGTTCCAGTTGATATAACTGGCCGTGCCCAAGGCAACAGTGGAGACTTTCACAACAGTGATGAGATGAACAACCACAAGAACAGTGGCATTGGCAGCCTGGTGGAGCCGTCCTTCCTGTGACTTCTTGACAAGCTATATGTAACGGATGCCTTCTGTTCAGTTATCTACAGTTTATTACCTCACTTCAGTGGACTCTGAACTACAGCTACAAAGCAGATTACTGATCAGCTTCTTCCTTCTGTGCAAGATCAGTAGAATTGTTTTTGTCCTTAAATTCTGGGCTTTGGGGTTATGGCTCTTTTCTTGTTTCACTGAGGGTGAAATATTCTTCTTTGTTTTTCATCATTTAGGTTGCTGATTGATTCTACA
This sequence comes from Cebus imitator, assembly GCF_001604975.1. NCBI lineage: Eukaryota > Metazoa > Chordata > Mammalia > Primates > Cebidae > Cebus > Cebus imitator. The sequence goes on from NW_016107319.1 coordinate 9,236,006, forward strand.
GATAAGAGAGGAATTTTTAAGAACTTTATTATGTCTTTACTCAGAGGAAAACTCAGGTAATGTTTTCTTAATAAAAAGCAATGGATCTTAAATTGTGGCTGCACATGAGAATTACTTTGGGGAAGTTTAACAATTCCAGTGATGAGATGACATGCCAGACCTTTAAATCACAATCTCTGGGGCTGGCTCCAGGCATTAGTCATTTTGAAAACTCCCCAGGTGATTCTCATGTACAAACACTAATTCCTTCCCAGGTGTTTCTCTCTCTCTCTCTCTCTCTCTCTCTCTCTCTCTCTCATTCTCTCTCTCTCTCTTTGTGTGTGTGTGTGTGTGTGTGTGTGTGAATGTGTTCTCCAAATACTTTTGAAGAACAAATTAAATTATAATTGGTGTCAGCAAATTTTAACCTAAAGCTTAGGATTTTAAAAATATTTCTTTTTCAATTGAGCTAATATCAGATAAAGATATAAAAAAGTATTTTCACAGTGATGCTGTTTTAGGAACTAATCATTACTGCTGGAAACTAATTATAAAATCATGTGATATAGAGAATAAGATGCTAAAAGGTGCAGAGAAAAATGAGACCTTAAATTTAATCCATTGAGTTTAAGGCTACCATAACAAAGTACCACAGAAAGGGTGGTCTAGGCAACAGAAATTCATTTTCTTACATTTCCGGAGGCTAGAAGTTGAAGATCAAAGTATCAGCTGAATTGGTTTCTTCCAATGCCCTTTCCTTGGTTCACAGATGGCTTCTTCTCCCTGTGTCTTCATAAGAGTTTCCTTCTGTACCCACCTGTGTCCTAAACTCCTCTTCTTATAAGGATATAAGTCATATTGCATTACATCCTAATGACCTCATTTAAATGTAATTACCTCTTTAAACATCTGTATCCAAATATAATCACCTTCTGAGATACTAATGGTTAGGACTTCAGTAAATGAATTTTGGAGGAACACAACTCAGTCCATAACATACACTAAATGACAAAATTTGAGAACTTTATAGCTATGTTAGAATGTTAGGATTGCAAAATTAAAATATATAAAATATAATTAAGTCTGAAACTTTACCAAAAATTTCGATGTGTAATGTATTTCATTATTATTTTCCATAGCAAAGGTAGTTAAATACTCAGAAATTTTGGAAAATACAAAGAAGTGGAAAAGAGAGTGGAAAAAATACATTGCATCCCATCCCTCAAATTAAATACTTTTTAGATGCTGGTGCTTGTCCTTCTAGTCTTTTTCTTATTTAAGTTAAAAAAGATATTTGACAAACATATATGTAATTATGCATTATGCTTTTTAAATTCTTTACTCAACAATATAACTTAAACATTTTATCTTTTACACATTTTCTAAAAATATTTTTAATAGATAAAAAATATTATATCTAATGAACAGAAACAGTGTTTACTTAATTATTCTGCTCACTGTTGGACATCTGGATTATCAGTCAGTGTCCCACCAGGAAATAGATTGTATAATCAAAGTGGGTAATTTAGGAGATTTTTGAGAAATAAGCTTTATTTTTTAGAACAGTTTTAGTTTTACAGAAAGATTGAGAAAATAGTACAGTTTCCATATACTTTATCATCCAGTTTCCCTTTTGATTACCATGGCATATGTTACTCATATGGTACATTTGTTACAATTAATGAACCAAATGATACATTGCTATTAACTAAAGCCCATCATTTATTCAAATTTCCTTAGTTCTTAACTTACGTCCTTTTCTATTCCAGGATACTATATTACATTGAGTAGTCATATTTCCTTACATTCCTCTTAGCTGTGATAATTTCACAGACGTTCTTTATTTTTGATGACGTTGACAGTTTTGAAGTGTACTTGTCAAGTGTTTTGTAGAATGCTACCCTAATGAAATTTTTTGGACTTTTGTTTTCATGATTTGACTGAAGTTATGGGTTTTTGGGAGGAAGATCACAGGTAAATTTTCATTTGCATTCCATTCTATCTGGGGTACACATTTCAGCATGATTTATCTTTGTTAATATTGACCTTGATGACCTGGGTAAGGTAGTGTTTGTCAGGTTTCTCACTATAAAGTTACTCTGTTTTCACTCTTTTCCATACTGTACTCATTAGGAAAAGAGCCATTTTATATGGTTGATAGTTAAAGAGTGGGGATTCATGCTCCTCCTCCTTGAGTGATGAGTATCTACATAAATTATCTGGAATTCTTCTGCAGGAGATATATGTATCTTATTACTTATTTATTCATTTGATTACTTTTTATATAAATAAGAATCATAAATATATATTTTATACTTTGGATTATAATCTGCTACAATTTGAATGTTTCCACTCCAAATTACATGTTGAAACCTAATCCCTATTAAGTGACAGTATTAAGAGCTAGGGCCTTTTGGGAAGTGATTAGCTTATGGGAGCTACTCCTTTATGAATGGACTAGTTCCTTATATAAGTGCTGGGGGAAACTAGTTTAGGCTTTTTTGTAAGGACACATCTTCATCCCCTCTGGAAGATGTAGCAAGAAGTCAAAAGCCGTCATCAGACACTGAACCTGGCAGCATCTTGATCTTGAACTTCCCAGCCTCTGTTAACTGTGGGAAACAAATTTCTACTCTTTATCAATGACCTAGTCTGTGGTATCTTGTTATAGCAGAAAAATGGACTAAGACGTAATCCAATTGTCTTAGTTCATTTAAGTTGCTATAAAGAAATATCTAAGGCTGAATCATTTACAAAGGAAAGAGGATTACTTGGCTCATGGTTTCACAGACTGTGCAAGAAGCATGACACCAGCATCAGCTTCTGGCGAGGGCCTGAGAAAGCTTCCGACTGTGGCAGAAGGGGAAAGGGAGCAGGCATTACATGGCAAGAGAGGAAGGAAGGACGGAGTGGGGCAGGGGAGGTCCCAAGCTCTCTTAAACAATCAGCTCTTACGTGAACTAATAGAGTGAGAACTCACTAATTACCATGTCAGCACCAAACCATTCACGAGAGAATCTGCCACCACAACCCAAACATCGTTCCATCCCCACCTCAACCGTTGGGGATCAAGTTTCAACATGAGATTTGGGGAGGACAAATATCCAAACTATATCACCAATACCACTTTATTTTGTTGCTCAAATTGTTCTAATTTTGGTCTCTGTGTAACACATTCTCATCAAGGTAGGTTTTTATTTTATTTTTTAAAGAAACCCTTCTTTCTGGCACTACAGGATGCTCTAGCTCATCTTGTATATTTTCTGCCTCAGTTCTAGAATCAGTCATTTCTCCAAGAAGCTCTGGTTCCTTTTAGTGGAGAATAGTATGAGAAACCAAGATCTGGGTACTCTGTTTCTGGGAGGTTGTTGTTTCTTGACTCGTGAGGTAGCAAGAAAATATGTGTGTACTAACTTATATATATGCATAGATCTGTAATTTTTTATGTTTTTAAATTTTTTCCATCTTATTTTAAAAAATAATTTCAACTTTTATTTTAGATTCAGAGGGTTTATGTACACATTTGTTACCTGGGAATATTGCATGATGTTCTGTGTTTTGGGGCACAATTGATCCTGTCACCCAGCTAGTGAACATAGTTCGCAATAGGTAGTTTTTCAACCCCCGATAACCTCCTTCCCTTCCTCTAGTAGTCCCCAGTGTCTGTTGTTCTAGTCATTAGGTCCATGAGTATCCAATGTTGAGCTTTCATTTATTAAGTGAGAGCATGCGCTATTTGGTTTTTCGTTCCTGTCTTAATTCACTAAGGATAATGGACTCCAGCTGCATTCAGGTTGCTGCAAAGGACATGATTTAATTCTTTTTTCTGGCTGCGTAGTCTCCCATGGTGTATATCTATCACATTTTATCTAATCCACTGTTGATGGGCACCTAGGTTGATTCCAGTCTTTGCTTTTGTAAATAGTGCTGTGTAAACATATGAGTACATGTATCTTTTTGGTAGAACAATTTATTTTCTTTTGTATATATACCCAGTAGTGGGATTGCTGGGTCAAATGGTAGTTCTGTTTTAAGTTCTTTTAGAAATCTCCAAGCTGTTTTCCAGCTAGGTTGCTCCCTCCATACAGCTGAACTAGTTTATATTCTCGCCAACAGTGTAATAAGTGTTCCCTTTTCTCCATAGCCTTGCCAGCATCTGTTGTCTTTGGCTTTTTAATAATAGCTATCACACTAGTCAGAATGGATAGTTAAAATATTTCAATATGCAAATTCTATTTATATTAAGCTAAACATGAGTCCATACTAATATCTTCAACTCTAATCCATTACCACATGTATTATTCTAGTCTACTCCCCTTGTTTATGTGTGAATTTCTACTCCAACTGTGAGAAACCTGGCTCCCATCTTCCACCTTCCATTTGCTTAGTTGTTCACTTATAGGATGTATACATAGCAGTACCAGAATTGTTAACCTGTATCCCTGGAGGAAACAACTTTATAAAATAGACAGCAACACTGATGCGCAGTTCCTTTTGCCTTTACTCTAATAGACTCCACTCATTTTTAAAGTTACTTAGATCAGCACCTTTCCCTTCATCACCTTTACTGAGGTTGTTTCATACATTTTTAATCAGTTAGATTCTCTTGCATAGCCTGCATTCCATTCTAGGATCACTCAATCTTCTAAATAATGTTTTAAAATTTGTACACATTAAGGTTTGCTCTTCATACTATGTTTGACCTGTGCAACCCTCCTCCACAGCAACCCCCAGCGACCATTGATATTTTTACTCTCCTTGTAGTTGTGTTATTCTAGAATGTTATATAATCATATAACAGGAATCATACAGTATGTATCCTTTCTACAGCATAGCCTTTCCAAAATGGCTATGCTGTTTTGCCTCCCACTAAGCTTCTATTTCCTTTAACCTTTCTTGACTACACTCTAATCGGGAAACTCTGACAATTCCCTGGGTTGTTGAAGGAAGTAATTGAGGAGGCAACACAATTTTACATTTTTCAGATTGCCTTCTCTACCTAGCAATATGCATTAAATTTCTTCCTTTTCTTGTGGTTTGACAGCTTGCTTGCTTTCTTTTCTTTCTTTTCATTTTCCTTCCCTTCCCTCTTTTTCTCTCCCCTCCCCTCCCCTTCCTTCCCCCTTTTTCTCTCCCTTCCCTTCTCCTCCCCTTCCCTCCCCTCCCCTCCTCTCGTCTCCTGTCTACTGAATAATATTCCATTGCATGAATGTAGCATATTGTGTTTATCCACTCATCGGTTGAAGGACATCTTGATTGCTTCCAGTTTTTGGTAAATATAAATGAAGCTGCTGTAAACATTAATGGGCAGGTTTTTCCGTAGGCATCAGTTTTCAAATTAGTTGAGTAAATCCCAGGAACATTATTGCTGTATCATATTGTGTGAGTATTCTTAGTTTTGTGCAAAACTGCCAACCTGTCTTCCAAAATGGCTATGCTGTTTTGCATCCCACTAGGCTTCTAGTTCCTTTAACCTTTCTTAACTACATGTGTGCTCCAATCGGGAAACTCTGACGATTCCCAGGGTTGCTGAAGGAAGTAATTGAGGAGGCAACCCAATTTTTAAATTTTTCATTCTCCTTCATTTTTTTTTAATCCCACTGAAATGCTCTTGCCAAAATCACTGTGGCTCATTTTTCGCTATGGCACTTGTGAGTTTTGATTTAATTGCTTGACCTTTCAGCAGTATTTGGCACTAACCATTACCCTGTTCTGAAAGTGCCACCATTCCTTGGCATCCAAGAAACTGTACCTTCATTGTTTTTCAGGTCTCTGGAGCCAGACTGTCTGGCCTGTACTGTTGTCTCTGTCACTATTAGCTGCATGACTTTGTGTAAGTAACTTAACATCTTGGGATCCAGTGTCCCTATAGTTGAAGTGGGGATAAAAACAATACCTATTTTACAAAGTAGGGGTGAGGATTCAATGAGTGGATGTATGTAAAATGAGTCAAACAATACCTGGCATCTCAGCACCATTTAAGTAACAGCCAGTGGTGTGCTGGTAAACTCACATTCTGAAAATTAAAAGCCCTTATTTGTAGTGGTTGCCAGTTTCCTTGGTGTAAATAACTCTCATCATTCTTTTTTTTTTTTTTTTGATTCCCAATAAGTGTATTTTATATTATTATTACTCTTTTTTGAACAATTTCAATTTTTATTTTAGATTCGGGGTACATGTGCAGGTTTTGTTACATGGGTATATTGTGTGATCTTTGGGTGTGGAGTACAGTTGGTCCTGTCAGCCAGATAGTGCTGCATGGTACACAGTAGATAGTTTTCCAACCTTTGCCCTCCCCCCACCACAACAAGTTCCAGGTGTCTATTGTTTCCATTTTTATGTGCCTGTGTACCCAATACTTAGCTCCCACTTATAAGTGAGATCATGTGGTATTTGGTTTTCTGTTCCTTCATTAATTCATTTAGGATGATGGTCTCTAGCTGCAACCATGTTGCTGCAAAGGATGTTCTTTCATTCTTTTGTATGGTTGTGTAGTATTCTGTGGTGTGTATGTACCACATTTTTTAAATGGTATCCACCGTTGATGGGCACCTAGGTTGATTCCATGTCTTTGTTATTGTGAACAGTGCTATAATGAACGTACAAGTGCATATGTATTTTTGGTAGAATGATTTATTTTCCTTTGGATATATGTCCAGTAATGGGATTGCTGGATCAAATAGTTCTTCAAGAAATCTTCAAAGTGTTCTCTGAAGTGGCTGAACTAGTTTACATTTCCTCACAAGCATCTGTTATTTTTTGACATTTTAACAGTAGCCATTCTGACTGGTGTGAGATGATATCTCAGGGTGGTTTTGACTTGCATTTCTCTGATTATTAGTGATGTTGGGTACATCTTTTTTGGCCGCAGGTATGTCTTCTTTTGAGAAGTGCCTGTTCATGTCTTGTTCATGTCTTCTGCCCACTTTTTAATGAGGTTATTTGGTTTTTGCTTGTAGAATTGTTTAAGTTCCTTATAGATCCTAGATATTAGACCTTTGCTGGATGCATAGGTTTTGAATGTTTTCTCCCATTCTATAGGTTGTCTGTTTACTCTGTTGATAGTTTCTTTTGCTGTGCAAAAGCTCTTTAGTTTAGTTAGGTCTCACTTGTCAATTTTGTTTTTATTGCAATTGTTCTTGAGGGCTTAGTTATAATTTTTTTCCCCAAAACTGATGTCCACAAGGGTATTTCCTAGGTTTTCTTCTAGGATTCTTATAGTTTGAGGTCTTACATTTAAGTCTTTCATCCATTTTGGGTTGATTTATGTATATGGGGAAAGGCAGGAGTCCCGTTTCATTTTGCTGCTATTCCAACACCATTTATTGCATTGGATATCCTTTGTCCATTGTTTACTTTTGTTCACTTTGTCAAAGGCCAGTTGGTTGTAGGTATTTGGGTTTATTTATGCGTCCTCTACTCTGTTCTATTAATCTATATGTCTATTTTTGTACTGATACTGTGTTCTTTCAGTTACTATAGCCTTGTAGCATAATTTGAAGTCAGGTAATGTGATGCCTATGGCTTTGATGTTGTTTTTTATTGCTTGGGCTATTTGGGCTGTTTTTTTGTTTCATATGAACTTTAAGATTGTTTGTTTTAGTTTTTTGAAGAATGGCATTTGTACTTTGATAAGAATTGCATCAAATCTATAGATAGCTTTAGACAGTATGATCATTTTAACTCTATTGATTCTTCCAATCCATGAGCATGGGATGTTTTTCCATTTGTTTGTGATATCTATGATTTCTCTCATCAGTGTTTTATAATTCTTTTTGTGGAGAGAATTTTCACTTTGTTAGTTAAATGAATTCCCAGGAGTTTTTTTTTCAGCGTTGCTATTGTAAATGAGATTGAGTTCTTGATTTGGTTTTCAGTTTGAACATCATTGGTGTATAGAAATGCTACTGAGGGCCAGGTGCAGTGGCTCCTGCCTGTAATCCCAGCACTTTGGGAGGCCAAGTTGGGCAGATCACGAGGTCAAGAAATAGAGACTATTCCAGCCAAAATGGTGAAACCCAGTCTCTACTAAAAATACAAAAATTAGGCAGGCATGGTAGTGCATGCTTGTAATCCCAGCAACTCGGGAGGCTGAGGCAGGAGAATCTCTTGAACCTGGGAGGAGAAGGTTGCAGTAAGCCAAGATTATGCCACAGCACTCCAGCCTGGTGACAGAGCGAGACTCCTTCTTAAAAAAAAAAACCAAAAAACAAAAAACAAAAAACTACTGATTTGTGTGCATTTATTTTGTATCCTCAAAGTTTACTGAAGTTGTTCGTTAAGTCTAAGAGTCTTTTTGGGGAGCCTTTAGGATTTTCTAGGTATATGATCATTTCATCAGTGAACAGAGATAATCCTACTTCCCATTTTCCAGTTTGAATGCCTGTTATTTCTTTGCAGGATTTCCCTGGCTAGGACTTCCAGGACTATGTTTAGAATATGAGTGGTGATTCGATACTTCTCTCTGCCTTAAAGATTTTTTTCATTCACATTGGTATTTGATTGTCTGATGACTATATGCCTTGGTTATAATTGTTTTATATAATGTCTTCAAGGTCATCCCTAAATTTCTTATATCTGCATGTATACATCTGTAGCAAGATTGGGGAAATTTTCCTCAATTTTTCCTTCAAATATGTTTTTCAAACTTCCTACTTTTTCTTCTCCCTTCGGGATACCTATAAGTCATATGTTTGGTTGCTTCACATAATCCCATGTATCTCGAATAATTTGTTCAGTATTTTAAATTACTTTTTGTATAAATGGGTTAATTTGAAAATTTCCAGAATTTCTGGTTAGTTTTTTTTTTTTAAATACATCTATCTCATCTGTCATCTCCTGAATTGCTTTTCTGTTGTTTTGTGTGTGTCGATTTCCAACTTTCTCTTTGTTCTCACTGAGCTTCCTTAAAAACCACATCTTGAATTCTTTATCTGTCATTTCAAAATTTTTATTTTTGTTAGAATTTATGCTAGAGAGCTATTGTGGTCTTTTGGGGAAGGTTACAACATTCTATTTCTTCATGGTGCTGGAATTTTTGTGATGGTTCCTTCTCATTTGTGGAAGCTGTCACTTCTTATATGGGAATTTACTTTTATTTGGGTGGAATTTTTTTCTTCCACCCATTAGGGTATGACTGTTGCATATATGGGTAGGGTCCTTTGGTTTCACTTCTATGTGCTTTTAGAATGAATTATTTGCTTATATATAGCATTAGTTTAGTGAATTTATTGCTTATATATAGCATTAGTGTAGTGGTTTTCTCAAATGCTAGGTTATAGTAGTGGTGTGCTGTGCGTATGGCTAGGCTTCTGTCTCCTGCAGAGATGAGGAGGTGGAGATCTCAGAAGAGTTATTTCATTCCCTAGTGCTGTGTGCTTCTGCAAACAGTAATTATATTGGGTTGTGCAGTTCACCATACAGGCCAGCAGGTGGTGTTTACAGGTAAGAGGTGGCTGAGCGCTGCACAATGATGTCAGCCTAAATTGGGATTGGACAGGCAGTTTGACCTCCAATCATATGTGGTACTTGCTGGTGAGAGGCGGATGTGGTTATGGCAGTGGAAATTTTACTTGGCCTTTGTTGAACAGCGGAACTACCAGAGCGTGCTGGTGATAGGGGTAATGGAGCTTTCAAGTGTCCTATCCCACACTGCCACCAAGAAGCGTGAAGGGGGAAAAACTGGGTAGGGCTGGGTTGGGCGAACCTACCTCCAGACTTTCCAGCTATCTAAAGTGGGTGCAAACACAACATTGGTGGGAGTTGAGAGGCACTCCTCAGGCCACTGGAACAATTTATGGAGGGGCAGAGGGGTTTCTCCTGTGCCAAAGAACCCACCAAAGGAAAAAGTGGCAACCAGGGGTTTTTCTTCCTGTCTGTTCGAAGTATGAAAGTTTACTTGATATTTTGATTCCTCTCAGTGAAGAGGCACATGTCAGCTGCATCTAATCAGTCATCTTTAATCCTTGTGAGCTTGTGAATCCTATGCAGAGCAGCAGCAGCAGCAGGAGAAGTTTCTGGTACTGTACTCACGTTTCCATGGCCAGCCTCATTTCCACTTTTTGGCTGTTATTAATAATACACCTATGAACTTTTATGTGGACATAGTTTGCATTTCTCTTGAGTATACATCTAGAAGTGAAATTGCTAGGTTCATATGCTAACTCTATGTTTAACTTTTCAAAAAACCGCAAATTGATTTCCAAGGAGGTTGCAAGATTTTACATCCTCACCTGCGGTGTATAAGCATTCCAGTTTCTTCAATGCTTGTTATTATGTCCTTTTGTTAATGACCATCCTAGAGTATATGGAATGATATATTTTTCATTTTCATTTCTATTTTCATGTTGGCTAATGATGTTGAACATTTTTTCATATGCTTATTGACCATTTGTGTTTCATCTTTAGAGAAATGTCTATATCTTTGTACATTTCCTATTTGGATACTTTTATTGAGTTGCAATTTCATTCAATTTTTATGACTTCAATTATATTTTTATTCTTATGACTCTGAAAACAAACCATAAGTCTAGATTTCTAGTCTGAACTTCATAGATGCCCCATAGCCACCACAAGTTCAATATGATCCTCCAAACCTGCCTGTTTTTCTTAGTTATTATCTCATTGAAATGTCCCACTATTCACTCTGAAAACTAAGTGTCATGTTTCACCTCTTTTCCCCTCTAAATCCAACCAACTGGTAATAACCAAAAGGTTTGATTTATTGGGAAGCCTCATGTAAATATGAATAAATATAAAGATACTGTTTTCCAGTTGTAAAGAAAAAGTTGTAAATATACTATTGTACTCAAAACACTATTAGGCTTACAGGAAACTACTGAATACACAATGAATTTGTCTTTGTATTTAAAATAAACATGCATGCTGAATTATAGAAATTCAAAATTATAATTCTGAGGAGTAAGAAAAATGTGTCAGCCTAGAATAAATAAAATAAAGCCTACTTCTTTGACTAAACTATTCTTATCTTCACATTTATCAGTCACTGATATTTTTATAATGTGATAAAATTTATAGAATCTTTGTGTTTGAAATATGCTTACTGCTCCAAATTTTCAGTGTTCATGAGTCACTTAGGTCCATCCATGAATCCACAATACATAAAAGATACTAGATTTACAGAGTGCTTAGATGAGGTTTGATTCAAAATGCTATAAATAGGTGTCAGTGAGGTTTTTGGTGAGCTTAACTCACTATCAAGAGGATTTTTAAAAATTATAGATAACATATAGGAAAAAGAACTCCAATAAAAATCTATCCAATGCTCTTGTGAATCTTGTTTCAGAAAGATGTATGACAAAGAATAAGAAAGTAGCTCAGAAGTAGGAATTCCCATATAGCTCAATATCTAAATGATAATCATTTGAGTTATGGGGAGGGTTTAAAATGAGTTAATAGACATACAAAATACTGTTTAGGATTTTCTTAGGAAATATACGAACAAAAATTGATCTGAAGAGATTCCCTTTCATGTCTTGAAGGCTGATCTCAAATTTTTAGAGAACTATAATGTAGTTCATTTAATGTGTTTCTTGAATATTGTTTTAAAATGTAATTGATCACTATTACAATGTGAAGGTACACCATTATGGAACTTTTCATATACTTTCAAAATTAAACAACAGGCTGATTTACTTTCAAAAGGCTGAAATATGTAGGTCATGAAATGCTCTGGCAGACTTAGCTTCATGGATAAAATATGTTATTGTGCACTAGTAAAGCATCATTTATTAGCCTTGCCACAATCAGTCTAAATTATATTCTCAAGTACTGCCAACTGCTTTGAATTTGATGTCACTAAGGGCATATCATTAATTTGCCAAACTGTTTTGTCTGAAGGGAATGAAAGATGGCCATACTTTCCTGGGCTGAAAGAAAAATAGGAGGATTCAGAAATAAACAAACGTCTCTTTTTCTCACATTAATTCAGATATTTAAATGAGAATAAATGCAAAGGAATGTAGAAAAGATACATTAAACTGCAGAGACAAACTGTGTTGAACTTAGGATATATTTGGTGCATTTTACTCCATAATCCTTTAAGACCAATTGCCAACTTTAAGATTGTTAACCTTATTACTACAGTCTAAATATTTATGGCTCCCCCAAATTTTTATCAATGCTAATCGCCAATGTGATGTCATTAAAAAGTGGGGTTGTTGGGAGGTGATTAGGTCATGAGGGGGAAACATAATGAAAGAACCAAGCATTTATTAAAACAACAAACAAGTACCAATCACTAATTCTGTGATAAGTACCATGTCAGGGGGTAGAAATATAGAGACAGAAATATATGTAATCCCTGTCAAAAAGTCAAAATTGTAGTGGAAGAGACAATAAACAAGAGGTTACTCCACAAATCCTCTATCCATCTGGAGTCATGATGTCCTTTAATAAACCAAATAATGAGGCTCTACCTTATGCTACTATACAGAGTTCAATACCTTTCTTAATATTTCTAAGGATTGCTGGGTGATATGGTTTGAATGTTTTGTCTCCTCCGAATCTCGTGTTTAAATGTGAGCTCCAATGTTGAGGGTAGGACTAATGGGATGTGTTTGGGTCATGGGGGCAGATCCCACATGAATGTCTTAGTGCTGCCCTCACAGTGATGAGTGAGTTCTCATTCTGAGTCTGGGCACAATCTGGTTGTTTAAAAGAGTGTGGCACATCCCCCAACCTTCTTGCTCCATCTTGCCCTGTGATATGCCAACCCCTCTTTGCCTTCCATCATGATCGAAAAGTTCCTGAGGCCTTTGCCAGAAGGAGATGCTGGCATCATGCTTCCTGTATAAACTACAAAACTGTGAACTAGAATAAATCTTTTTTTAAAATAACTTATCTGACCTCAGGTATTCCTTTACAGTGATATAAAATGGACTAACACAGAAAATTAGTACTGAGAAGTGGGACATTGCTATGAAAATACCTGAAAATGTGGAAGCAGCTTGGAACCGGGTAAAGGGCAGAGGCTGGAAGAGTTTGGAGTGCTCAGAAGAAGATAGCAAGATGAAAGAAAGTTTGGAATTTCTTAGAGATTAATTAAATGCTTGAGACCAAAATTGCTGATAGAAATATGGGAGGCCAAGGTGGGCAGATCACTTAAGGTCAGGAGTTTGAGTCCAGCCTCATCAACATAGTGAAACCCCATCTCTACTAAAAATATAAAAATTAGCTAGGTGTGGTGGCAGGTGCCTATAATCCCAGCTACTCAGGAAGCTGAGGCAGGAGAATCATTTGAACCCAGGAGGTGGAGGTTGCAGTGAGCTGAGATTGCGCCATTGCACTCCAGCCTAGGGGACAGAGAGTTTCCATCTCAAAATAAATAAATAAATAAACACATAAATAAATAAATAAATAAATAAATAAACAAACATGGACAGAGATGTCCAGGCTGACAAGGTCTCAGATGGAAATGAAGAATTTATTAAGTTATTGAGAACTGGAGAAAACGTCACCCTTGTCATGCCTTAGCATTGTGTCCATGGCCTGGGAATTCCTGGAAGGCTGAACTTAGGGTATCTGGTGGAAGAAATTTCTAAGTAGAAAAGCTTTTGAGATGTAGCTTGGCTGCTTCTAACGGCCTATAATCACATACAGGAGTAAAGGAATTACTTAAAGTTGGAATTTACCATTAAAAGGGAAACAAATAGTAAAATGCCCAGGAAATGTCACAATCTGGACATGTGGTAGAGGAGAAAACAGCATTTTTCAGGGGAAGAATCGAAGTGGGTTAAGGAACAACCACTTGCTAGAGAGGTTTTCATGACTGAAAGGGAGCCAGGTGCTAATATGGAAGACAATGGAAAAAAGGCTGCAAAGGAATTTAAGAAATCTTTCCTACAGCTCCTCCAGTCACAGGCCCGGAGACCTAGGATGAAAGAATGGTTTTGGGGTCCAACCTCAGAGCCTTCTGCTCTATGCAGCCTTGAGACACTGCTCCTGGCAACCCACCTGCTCTGGTTCCAGCCTTGGTCAAAGGGCCTCCAGCTGCTGCCCTGGAGGGTGTAAGCCGTAAGCCTTGGTTGATTCCACATGGTGTTAAGACTGCAAATGCACAGAATGCAAGCATTAAGTAAGCTTGGCAGTTTTCCCTTAGGTTTTAGAGGGTGTATCAGAAAGCCTGAAAAAGCCACAGCTGGTCAATTCCAATCTTTGAAAGCAGCCAGGGTGGGGGCTGCATCTTGCAAAGCAACAGGGGCAGAGCTGCCCAAGACCTTGGGAACCCACTCATTGCATCATTGTGTCCTAGATGTGGGACATAGAGTCAAAACAAATTATTTTGGAGCTTTAAGATTTAATGACTGCTCTCCTGGATTTTAGACTTGTGTGGAGCCTGTTGCCCCTTTCTTTTGGCCTATGTCTACCTTTTGGAATGGAAATATTTACCCATGTCTATACCACCATTTTATCTTGGAAGTAAATATCTTATTTTTAATCTTACAGACTTATAGATAGAAGGAAACTGCCTTAAGTCTCAGATAAGATTTTGGATTTGACTTTTGATTGAGTTGATGTTTGGAAGAGTTAAGAATTTGGGGGACTATTGGAAAAGGATGATTTTATTTTGCAATGTGAGAACATGAGATTTAGGGGGCCAGGGTGACATAATATGATTTGGATGTTTTGTCTTCTCCAAATCTCATGTTGAAATGTGACTTCCAATGTTGTAGGTGGGCCTAGTGGGAAGCGTTTGGGTCATGGGGGAAGATCCACCATGAATGGCTTGGTGCTGTCCTCATGGTAGTGAGTGTGTTCTTGTTCTGAGTTCACATGAGATCTAGTTGTTTAAAAAGATGTGATGCCTCCTCCCCACCCACTTGCTCCCTCTTGCTGTGTGATACACCAGCTCTCCCTTTGCCTTCTATCATGATTGGGAAGCTCTGTGAGGCCGTTACCAGAAGCGGATGTCAGCACCATGCTCCCTGTACAGCCTGCAGAACCTAAGCCAAACTAAACCTCGTTTCTTTAAAAATTGTAAATTTCTTTATAAAAATACTCAAGTATTTCTTTATAGTGATGCAAAATGGACTAACATACTAGAGGTGCCACATTACCTTCTTCCAAAAGCTGTTTCAAGACCTGTCCTCAATCACCTCCTTTCTCAGAGCCCTGGCCCAGGCCATGCACTGCCCACCACTTTGCCATACATGGCTTCATGGACAGAGCTGCTTCTCATTCCTTCCCAAGGACGACTTACACAAGACCATCACACATAAAATAATTTGACTAAGGGTTTAGGGACGATGGAGAGGAATTCCAGCAGAAAAAGGAAAACAACAGTGTCTGAAGTCTTCAAGCCATCCTCATAGGGAATCCCCTCTTGACCATCTCTCTTCTTGGTGCTGGCCTGTCACTCTGTTGCTGTGATTCATTATTCATAATTGAATTCCTTTTCCTTTTTTTCTCACTTCCCCAAGACTTCAAACTCCTGGCTTTTCCTGTATTCTTCCTAAGTTGCAGAGGAAAAGCGAGAATTCCTTAGTTTTTTTAAACCCAAATTTCTGATTCAGAAGGGTACTGTCTTACTTTATTAAGCAGAGTAATACATCTCTTTATTGACTAATTTTCATAACAAGTCTTTTTTAATGAAAACTCGGTTTGTCTCTGGACTTCACATAAATTCCACAGCTCCATCAGATAGCTTTTAAAATACAGTATTTTTCGCTTACTCAGACAATTGTTTGTCAGTGTAACAAGTGCTATCGTGGAGGTAAGTGCAAAGTGAAAGCTGTTAGAGCTGGAATATAGGATCCGAGGCTAGGGTGTGAACAGCTAGAGATGAGCCTCTAGCAAAGAGTTGCTGGATAATGTAATACGAATTTTGAAGGATAAGCAGGAGTCAACAAACATAAAGAGAAGAGAATAGTGGAAGAAATAGATATGGTGACTAAAATTTGGATATGCTGACTTTGAGAGATTATGGAATATTCAAGTGGAGTAAACGTCCAAATATCTATGATGATCGAAATCATGGGAAAGAATGAGTTTAACCAGAGTGAGAGGAAATAGGGGTAAAGTGTACACTGGAAAACTGACAAAGCATAGGAAGCCCATAAAGGGTCCAGAGAAGGAATGGTGCTAGAGAAAGGAGAAATACCAGAGAAGGGAGATGTTCCTAAAATCGCAGAAGGACAAAGAAAGAGACTTTAAACAATGGAGAGGCCAACAATCTTCAATACTGCAGAAGGTCCAAGTAAGAATGATTAAGATCATCCACAGGGTTTAGCAGGTCAGCCAGGCTCTTACATGATGAAGCTCTTCTAAGATGGGTCAGAGCTCTGTAACCAGGTGTTCAAACTGATAATTTTCTTCTCTTGAGACTCAGATTCCTGCTTACAATGTCGTATACTCAGGCATTCATTCTGAAGTTCCATACCTGGTCATGGAAGAGCAATACATTTCTCTTTGAAGTTTTTTTCTTAAGCAATAGGAAATCTATAGCACAGACTCCTGTTGTCCTTGTTACCTCTCAACAATGTGTCTCTCCACCTAATAACTCCTTCCTAATGGTCTATTCCTCAGTTGTTTTCCCCTTTACCTTTATTAGGAACTTAATGGGAATAGGCAAGTCATAAATGAATGTCCATTCCAGGCCTATTACAAATGTAAGTCAAGTCACAATAGTTATTTGCTCAGAGTCCTATAATAGTTCCCTGTTGTACTAAGAAAACCAGCCGAGGGCCTCCACAATCAGCCCTTCCTACCTCTTTGACCTTGTCTCCTTCAACTCTCCCCTTTACTAATTCTGTCTTCTTTGCTGCTACTTAAACTAGTAAAACCTCAGGACCTTTTTGCTTTGATGCATCCTTTGGAATTCTCCTTTGCTATGTAATTTATTGACTCATGTCTCTTTTAAGATCTTAACTCAAATGTCACCCTTTAAAGATAGCTCCCCTGATCAACCTATATTAAATTGCAACCAGCCCATAATGATCTTTTTCTCACTTCCCAGCTTTATTTTTTCTGTTGTACTCATGACCATTTAACATAGTATATACCCTTGATCTCACTAGATGTAAGTTCCAGGAGAGAAGGATTTTTGTTTTTTTATTTCTGGATCTCCAGAACCTATAATAATTCCAGGCATAAAATAGACTCTCAAGAAATAATTATTGAATAAATAAATAAACGAATAATAAGCTGATCACTTCTCTTCACCTGCTTGGTCATCCCTGCAGGTCTCCCAACCTGCCAATAACCCCTCTCCACCCAACCAGGGGCCTCTGTGGCCCTGGGGACATACAGTGGTCCTAAGACCACCTGACCAGCAGGGGATGGGAGAGTGGTAGTGGGGGCGTGAAAGGTGGGAGCGTAGGAGAGAACACAGAGGAGGATTTCAATGTGGAAGGAGTTTGGGGAGCTCAGGCACGTTCTACTGGCTATGAAATTGGAGATTAAAGCAAGTAAACAAATATTTATTCGTAGGTGTAAGCATTTGTTTCAAGAAGGGGAATTTGAAGAGTACTGAGGGCTCTGGTCCATTTATCCTACTTTTCCTTCAAATTTCAAATTTTCTTTAAAAAAGTTACTGTCCTGTGTTGCCACTTTCTGCTGTCAGCTTGGTTGCTGAAGCAGGACATGCAGACAAACCACAGGAAGCTTTTTTTTTGTGCAAATCAGAAGCTGAGAAGAGTTTCTTTTTTTATTTTATTATACTTTAAGTTCTGGGATACATGTACAGAATATGCAGGTTTGTTACATAGGTATACATGCACCATGGTGGTTTGCTGCATCCATCAACCCATCATCTACATTAGGTATTTCTCCTAACGCCATCCCTCCCATTTCCCCGAATCCCCCAACAGGCCTGGGTGTATGATGGTCCCCTCCCTGTGTCCATATGTTCTCATTGCTCAACTCTCACTTAGTTTTCTGTTCCTGTGTTAGTTTGCTGAGAATAATGGTTTCCAAGTTCATCCATGTCCCTGGAAAGGACATGAACTGAGATGAGTTTCTTTATCTACACTTTACATATGAGAAATCAGCAGGACATGCATCCTTTCTGGGATTGAATGCAGTGGTTTGCGCAGGAGTTTTTTTGGATTTTGTTGCAAGGGCAACTGTTTCTAAAACAATATTTTGACCCAACTGAGTTATGTTTTTTTTTTAAATTCCTTCAGTAGAGTCTCTTTTTCTTTCTTCTCTGAAAGCAGATATTGACATTAGACACAGTCTTCCTGAATATACACTAAAACGGTGATCTGATTGTTAAACAAACTGACAATTTTTCAGGCAAGTATTTCAAGGCTGAGTGTTTTCCACAAGACTGAGTGTTTGATTTAAAACAACAAAACAAGCTGACAGTTACAGGCAGGACTGGAAACAATCTCAGTATCAATGATGAAGTGCTTGCAAGTCCTTGGGCTTTCTTCTCTTTAGGCACCTAAGAAACAGCCAAATTTCCAGGTTGTGTGAACCAAATGGCAGCCTTTGGAAGTAACAGCGCTTATTGCCTTTTGCATTAGCAGTGGTCAGTGAGTAAAATGAAGTGAGCCCCAAACTTCCTCTTAATGAGAAAAGGTGCTACTTTATCAACAAAGTTCTTCTACCAGGATACACTTAATTTCCCATTTTTTTGAGAAGAAAGGTGAAAAAAAACAAAGCAGACATACTGCTAGATACATGAAGTTTACTTTAAATTAAAACTCACTTCATTCCCAGAACCATGGGAGATGAAATCTGAGTTTATGTTCCCTCAACAAATTGGAGGACACATTTATTTCAGAATTCAACAGAAGATAGGGAAAGACTAATGGGAAGAAAAAAAACCATGAAAGGCTATTATAAAAATGCTACAGCAAACAAGAGATTTTTGTCTTTACTAATGTCCACAAGGTTGTTTCATAATCTCTTGTGAAAGATTAAAAACTACTGAGCATGCTAAGAAACTTCTCTGTATTTATAAGCCATTCTCAAATTGTGATTTAGAACTCTGGGCCCCAATTACATACGTGATATTAACAGCAGACATGATACTTATGGAAAAATTTAACCTTGGGTGAAAAAGGCTCTGTGTGTGTGTGTGTGTGTGTGTGTGTGTGTGTGTGTGTGTGTGTTTATGTTGACCAGATAAATAATTATAATAGTTTACTACCTAGATTCTTATTCAACTAAAATTATGTAAGGTGTCATGCTTTCACATACATGGCTTACTGAAGGTAAGCCTCACAATAAGCCTATGAGGACGAGGGTGTTATTATTTCTGTTTTGAAGAAAACAGAGCTGAATTTCTGAGAGGCTGAGAGTCACACAACTAGTAAAGTAGGACAAGGTCACCTGAATGCCATGACCTTTTCACTGCCCCCTAAGATTCCATCCACCCATCCATCCACTCAGCATTAAATCAGGACTTCTTACATGTTATGAGTTTTTAAAAAATTGTGACAAAATATACATAACAAAATTAGCCATCTTAACTATTTTTATATGTATAATTCAGTACTGTTTAGTATATTTACAACATTATGCAACTAATCTCCAGAACTTTTTAGTCTTTCTAAAATACATCTCTATAGCCATTAATCAACTTCCCAGTTCTCCCTCCCAAGCTTCTGGCAAGCACCATTTTACTTTCTGTTTCTGTGAATCTGTCTGCTTTAGATACCTCACATAGTGGAATCATACAGCATTTGTCTTTCTGTGACTATTTCACTTAGCATAATAACCTCAAGGTTCATCCACGTTGTAGTGTACGTTAGAATTTATTTCCTTTTTAAATAAGTATTTACAACATTTTGTTTATTCGTTCTTCCATTAATGGACATTTGGGTTGCTTCCACTTTTCGGCTGTTGTGAATAATGCTATAATAAGCATGGATGTGCTATACCTTCTTGAAACCCTGCTTTTAAATCTTTGGGATGTATACCAGAAGTGGAATTGCTAGACTGCATGGTAATTCTATACTTAATTTTTAAGAAACTGCCATACTGTTTCATAGTGGCTGCATCATTTTAAGTTCCCGCCAACAGGACACAAGGGTTTGAATTTCTTTACAACTTTGCCAATCCTTATTTTCTGGTTTGTGTGTAGTTTTTCTTTTTTTTTTCCTGACAATATCTGCTCTAATTTGAATGTGTCCCTTTCAAAATTAAGGTTAAAATTTAATCCCCAGTGTGATGATATTAAGAGGTGGGGCCTTTTGGAAAGTGATTATGTCATGAGGGCTTCACTTTCTTTTATTTATTTATTTATTTATTATTATTCTATTTTAAGTTCTGGGGCACATGTACAGATTGTGCAGGATTGTTACATAGGTACACACATGCCATGGTGGTTTGTTGCATCCATCCCCCTGTCATCTACATTAGGCATTTCTCCTAATATTATCCCTCCTGAATCCCCCACCTGCTCTCCCTCCTCTAGCCTCTCCCATACCCCAGCAGGCCCTGGTGTGTGACGTTCCCCTCCCTGTGCCCATGTGTTCTCATTGTTCACTACCCACTTATGAGTGAGAACATGCAGTGTTTGGTTTTCTGTTCTTGTGTTAGTTTGCTGAGAATGATGGTTTCC
>NW_016107319.1:9257312-9311630 GCF_001604975.1 Cebus imitator
CAGCTAATGTTTTGTATTTTTAGTAGAGACGGGGTTTCACCATGTTGACCAGGATGGTCTCGATCTCTTGACCTTGTGATCCACCCGCCTCGGCCTCCCAAAGTGCTGGCATTACAGGCTTGAGCCACCGCGCCCGGCCTATGATAGTTTCTTTTGCTGTGCAGAAGCTCTTAAGTTTAATTAGATCCCATTTGTCTATTTTGGCTTTTGTTGCCATTGCTTTTGGTGTTTTAGTCATGAAGTCCTTGTCTATGCCTATATCCTGAATTGTATTGCCTAGGTTTTCTTCTAGGGTTTTTATGGTGTTAGGTCTTATGTTTAAGTCTTTAATCCATCTGGAGTTAATTTTAATGTAAGGGGTAAGGAAAGGATCCAGTTTCAGCTTTCTGCATATGGCTAGCCAGTTTTCCCAACACCGTTTATTAAATAGGGAATCCTTTCCCCATTGCTTATTTTTGTCAGGTTTGTCAAAGATCAAATGGTTGTAGATGTGTGGCATTACCTTTGAGGCCTCTGTTCTGTTCCATTGGTCTGTATCTCTGTTTTGGTACCAGTACCATATTGTTTTGATTACTGTAGCCTTGTAGTATAGTTTGAAGTCAGGTCATGTGATGCCTCTAGCTTTGTTCTTTTTGCTTAAGATGTCTTGGCTGCTATGTGGGCTACTTTTTGATTCCATATGAAGTTTAAGGTGTTTTTTTTCCAGTTCTGTGGGCCAATGGTAGCTTGATAGGGATAGCATTGAATCTATAAACTACTTTGGTCAGTATGGCCATTTTCACAATATTGATTCTTCCTAACCATGAGCATGGAATGTTTTTTCATCTGTTTGTATCCTCTCATTTCCTTGAGCAGTGGTTCGTAGTTCTCCTTAAAGAGGTCCTTCACATCCCTTGTTAGTTGTATTCCTAGGTATTTTATTCTCTTTAGAGCAATTGTGAATGGGAGTTCACTCATGATTTGGCTCTCTGTCTGTTTTTGGTGTATGGGAATGTTGGTGATTTTTGTACATTGATTTAGTAGCCTGAGACTTTGCTGAAGTTGCTTATCAGCTTAATGAAATTTTGGGCAGAGACCAAAATTGTATATTTAGAAAACCCCAGAGATGGGTTTTTCTAAATATACAATCATGTTGTCTGCAAATAGAGACAATTTGAATTTATCTTTCCCTAACTGAATACGCTTTTTTCTTTTTCTTGTCTGATTGCCCTGGACAGAACTTCCAATACTATGTTGAATAGGAGTGATGAGAGAGGGCACCCTTGTCTTGTGCCAGTTTTCAAAGGGAATGCTTTCAGTTTTTGCCCATTCAGTATGATATTGGCTGTGAGTTTGTCATACATAGCTTTTATTATTTGGAGATACATTCCATCGATACCTAGTTTCTTGAGAGTTTTTAGCACAAAGGGCTGTTGAATTTTGTCAAAGGCCTTCTCTGCATCTATTGAGATAATCATGTGCTTTTTGTCTTTGGTTTTGTGTATGTGATGGATTACATTTATAGATTTGCAAATGTTAAACAAGCATTGCATCCCAGGGATGAAGCTGACTTGATCACGATGAATAAGCTTTTTCATGTGCTGTTGGATTTGGTTTTCCAGTATTTTATTGAAGATTTTCGGATTGATGTTCATCATGGATATTGGCCTGAAATTTTCTTTTTTAGTTGTGGCTTTGCCAGGTTTTGATATCAGGATTATGTTGGTCTCATAAAATGAGTTAGGGAGGATTTTCTCTTTTTGTATTGCTTGAAATAGTTTCAGAAGGAATGGTACAAACTCCTCTTTCTATGTCTGGTAGAATTCAGCTCTAAACCTGCCTGGATCTGGACTTTTTTTGGTTGGTAGGCTATTAATTGCTGCCTCAACTTCAGACCTTGTTATTGGTCTATTCAGGGATTCAACTTCTTCCTGGTTTAGTCTTGAGAGGGTGTAAGTGTCCAGGAATTTATCCATTTCTTCCAGATTTACTGGTTTATGTACATAGAGTTGTTTGTAGTAATCTCTGATGGTAATTTGTATTTCTGTGGAATTGGTGGTGATATCCCCTTTATCATTTTTTATTGCATCTATTTGATTCTTCTGTCTTTTCTTTTTTATTAGTCTGGCTAGTTAGTGGTCATTCTATTTTGCTGATATTTTCAAAAAGTTAGTTCCTGGATTTATTGATGTTTTGAAGGGATTTTTGTGTCTGTATCTCCCTCAGTTCTGCTTTGATCTTAGTTATTTCTTGTCTTCTGCTAGCTTTTGAATTTATTTGATCTTGCTTCTCTACTTCTTTTAATTGTGATGTTAGGGTGTCTATTTTAGATCTTTTCTCGCTTCTCACATGGGCATTTATTGCTATAGATTTCCCTCTAGACACTGCTTTAAATGTGTCCCAGAGATTCTGGTATGTTGTGTCTTCGTTCTCATTGGTTTCAAAGAACATCTTTATTTCTGCCTTCATTTCATTGTTTAGCCAGTAGTCATTCAGGAGCAGGTTGTTCAGTTTTCATGTAGTTGTGCAATTTTGAGTGATTTTCTTAGTCTTGAGTTCTAATTTGATTGCACCGTGGTCTGAGAGACTATTTGTTATGATTTCTGTTGTTTTGCATTTGCTGAGGAGTGATTTACTTCAATTATGTGATCAATTTTAAAGTAGGTGTGATGTGGTGCTGAGAAGAATGTGTATTGTGTGGATTTGGAGTGGAGACTTCTGTAGATGTCTATTATGTCTGCTTGGTCCAGATCTGAGTTTAATTCCTGGATATTCTTGTTGATCTGTCTAATATTGACAGTGGAGTATTAAAGTCTCCCACTATAATTGTGTGGGAGTCTAAGTCTTTTTGTATGTCATTAAGAACTTGCTTTATGTATCTTAGTGCTCCTGTATTGGGTGCATATATATTTAGAATTAGTTAACCCTTCTTGCATTGATCCCTTTACCATTGTGTAATGCCCTTCTTTGTCTCTTTTGATCTTTGTTGGTTTAAAGTCTATTTTATCAGAGACTAGGATTGCAACCTCTGCTTTTTTTTGTTCTCCATTTGCTTGGTACATCTTCCTCCATCCCTTTATTTTAAGCCTATGTGTGTCTTTGCATGTGAGTTGAGTCTCCTGAATATAGCACACCAATGGGTCTTGATTCTTTATCCAGTTTGCCAGTCTATGTCTTTTGATTGGGGCATTTAGCCCATTTACATTTAAGGTTAATATTGTATGTGTGAACTTGATCCTGCCATTTAGATGCTAACTGGTTGTTTTGCCTGTTAATTGATGCAATTTGTTCATTGTGTTGATGGTTTTTACAATTTGGAATGTTTTTGCAGTGGCTGGTACTGGTTGTTTCTTTCCATGTTTAGTGCTTCCTTCAGGAGCTCTTAGGCCTGGTGGTGACAAAGTCTCTCAGCAATTGCTTGTCCATAAAGGGTTTTATTCTCCTTCACTTATGAAGCTTAGGTTGGCTGGATATGAAATTCTGGGTTGAATGTTCTTTTCTTTAAGGATGTTGAATATTGGCCCCACTCTTTTCTGGCTTGTAGGATTTCTGCTGAGGCATCTGCTGTGAGTCTGATGGGCTTCCCTTTTTGGTAAACCGACTTTTCTCTGACTGCCCATAGCAGTTTTTTCTTCATTTCAACCCTGGTGAATTTGATGATTATGTGTCTTGGGGTTGCTCTTCTTGAGGAATATCTTTGTGGTGTCCTCTGTATTTCCTGAATATGAATGTTGGCCTGTTTTTCTAGGTTGGAGAAGTTCTCCTGGATAATATCCTGAAAAGTATTTTTCAGCTTAATTTCATTCTCCCTGTCACATTTGGGTACACCGATCAAACCTAGATTTGGTCTTTTCACATCTCATATTTCTTGGAGGACTTGTTCATTTCTTTTCATTGTTTTTTTTTTATTTTCTCTAATCTTGCCTTCTTGTTTTATTTTATTGAGTTGATCTTCAGTCTCTGATATCCCTTTTTCTCTTGATCAATTTGGCTATTGAAACTTGTGTATGCTTTGCAAAGTTCTTGTGTGTGTTTTTCAGCTCCATCAAGTAATTTATGTTCTCCTCTAAGCNAAGTATTTTTCAGCTTAATTTCATTCTCCCTGTCACATTTGGGTACACCGATCAAACCTAGATTTGGTCTTTTCACATCTCATATTTCTTGGAGGTCCTGTATATTTCTTTTAATTGTTTTTTTTTTTTTTTCTCTAATCTTGCCTTCTTGTTTTATTTCATTGAGTTGATCTTCAATCTCTGATATCCTTTTTCTGCTTGATCAATTTGGCTATTGAAACTTGTGTATGCTTTGCAAAGTTCTTGTGTGTGTTTTTCAGCTCCATCAAGTAATTTATGTTCTCCTCTAAGCTGGTGATTCTAGTTAGCATTTTGTCTAACCTTTCTTGAAGGTTCTTAATTTCTTTGTATTGGATTAGAATATGCTCCTTTAGCTTGGAGAAGTTTGTTATTACCCACCCTCTGAAGCCTGCTTCTGTCAGTTTGTCAAACTCATTCTCCATCCAGTTTTGTTCCCTTGCTGGTGAGAAGTTGTGATCCCTTGGAGAAGAGGCTTTCTGGTTTTTGACAATTTCAGTCTTTTTGCACTGGTTTCTTCCAGTCTTCGTGGATTTAGCTACCTTTGGTCTTTGAAGTTGGTGACTTTTGGATGGAGTCTCTGAGTTGACGTCCTTTCTGTTGATGTTAAAACTATTTCTTTCTGTTTTTTATTTTTCCTTCTAACAGGACCTTCTGCTGCAGGACTGCTAGAAGTCCTCTCCAGACCCTGCTTGCCTGGGAATCACCCACAAGGGCTGCAGAACAGCAAGGATTGCTGCCTGTTCCTTCCTCTGGTAGCTTTGTCAGATGTCAGCCAGAGCTCTCCTGTACGAGGTGTCTCTTAGGATATATGGGGGTCAGGGAGCCACTTGAGGAGGCAGTCTGTCCCTTATCAGAGCTCAAGTGCTGTGCTGGGAGCTCCATTGCTCCCTTCAGAGCTGCTGGGTAGAGACATTTAAGTCTGCTGAAGTGGAACTAACAACTACCTCTTTTCCCAGGTGCGCTGTCCCAGGAAGGTGGGGCTTTATTTATTAGTCCCTGACAGGCTGCTACCTTTTTTTTCAGAGATACTCTTCCCAGCAAGAAGGGAATCTAGTCACAGTCAGCCTGCAGATGCCTTGCTGAGCTGCTGTGGGCCCTGCCCAGCTGCTGGGTAAACTTCCTTGTGATTTTGTTTATGCAGGCAAGGTTAGAACTGCCTCGATAATGGTGGACACCCCTCCCCAACCAAGCTTGACTGTCCCAGATTGAACTCAGAGTGCTGTGCTGGATGCGAGAATTCCAAGCCAGTGGGTCCCAGCTTTCTGAACTTTGTCGGGGTGAGACCCCCCGAGCCAGATCACTTGGCTCCCTGTCTTCAGCCCCCTTTTTTTAAGGGGAATAAGCGGTTCTGTCTCACTGGCATTCCAGGTGTGGCTAAAACGGCCACCCAAAATGGCTGCTCAGTTTTGTGCTGGAAACCTGTCTGGTATTGTAGGTACCAGGGAGAATCTGCTGGTCTATGGGTTGTAAAGATCATGGGAAAAGTGCAGTATCTGAACCAGAGTGCCACAATGTCCAGAAAAGTCCCTAATGGCTTCCGTTGGCTAGGAGGGGGAGTTCTCTGGACTCTTGCACTTCCCAGGTGAGGCAACACCCTGCCACACCCTACCCTGCTTTGGTTGCCCTTCTTGGGCTACACCCACTGTCTAACCAGTCCCATTGAGAGGTACCTGGTATCTGGGTTGGATATAGGGAGATCACTCACCTTCTGTGTCACTCTTGCTGAGAATGGCGCTCCGGAGCACTTCCTATTCGGCCATCTTTGGGCTTCCCTTTCATGAATGGATTAGTGCCTTCTAAAGGTAGGAGAAAACTACTTAGACCCTTTTGCCCTTCCTCCTTCTGCCACATGAGAATACAGAATTCATCCCCTTTGGAAGATGTAATGATCAGGTGTCATCCTGGCAGCATACAGACTGAGGACTCACCAGACAAGTGACTCACCAAAATTAAGTCTACTTAATTTTGAAATTTCCAGGCTCCAGAACTGTATGAAATACATATATGTTCTTCATAAAATACCATATTTGTGGTATTTTGTTATAGCAGCATATATACCCTTTTTTTTTTTTTTTGGAGACAGGGTCTCACTTTCTCTCCCAGGCTGGAGTGTAATGGCACAATCTTGGCTAACTGCAACCTCTGCCTCCCAGATTCCAGCAGTTCTCCTTCCTCAGCCTCCCAAGTAGCTGGGGTTACAGGCAGGTGCCACCACTTCCTGCTAGTTTTTGTATTATTAGTAGAGATGGGGTTTCACCATTTTGGCCAGGCTGGTCTTGAACTCCTGATCTCAAGTGATCTACCTACCTCGGCCTCCCAAAGTGCTGGGATTACAGGCATGAGCCACTGTGTCCAGTCCGGTAGCCATCCTAATGTGGTTTGGATTTGCATTTCCCTAATGACTAGTGATGTTGAGCATCTTTTCTTGCTTTTTGGCCACTTGTATTTCATTTTTGGAGAAGGTTTAGCAACTTATTTGCTCATTTTTTTGACTGGATGTATTGCTGAGTTATAGAAATTCTTTATAAATTCTGATATTAACCTCTTACCAGACATCACTAGTAGATATCTTCTGCCATTTGACATGGGTGTTTATATATTTCATGTAGTTTTTATGATAACCCTGCAAAGTGCCCACTTTCTAGAGGAAATAATTGAAACAGAAATTATTTTATGAACTTGTCTAGGGTTTCTCAGCTACTCAGTGTCAGTGTCATATTGTCACTGTGGATTTCTGATTCTAAAGCAGGTGTTCTTTCTACTACAGTCTGCCGTCTGAAAATATTTCTTAAAAGATTTCTATCTTTTAAAAATGAAAGCAAAAACAAAAAAGGGGAAAAACAATACAAGAAAAATAAACAAAAAGTTTGATGACGTTTTAGACAAACACGATTATAAGTAAAATTATGTTAAGCCATGTTTATAGTAGGACATCATAAAAATAAAGCTTATAGAAAATTCTGACTGTTACATGATGAGTATAAGGTAGTTTTCATCTTGTTTGCGCTACATTTAATAATTCAAAAGATCCTATTTCAGTGCTTCCCGAGAATGTAGTCATTACTGCAATTTAACATTTTCCTTGACTAAGAGGCAGAGCACTTGTTAACCACTGGAGTACCTGTGAGCTATTTGGTGCAGAGGAGGTTATCTCATATTTCCAGAGCACACAGTAAAGAAAAAGCAGGATGTTTAAAATTTTATGGGAGCATACTTTATCTGAATCTTCAGAGTAAAAAAAAAATGCTATTGAATGACTCAGAATCAGTTTGCTAAAGAACAAAAGACCAAGTCTAATTATTTAGATACCTAAAGTCCCACATTTTTTACTTAATTTACTTTAGTAAAGACAAGTATTTCCAGAGAAATTATTTTCTACAGAAAATGCCAGTTTCCCGAAAGAGGAAAGTGATTCCTGAAAGCATTAAAAAGGTGAATAGAGATGAGAAGGATTTTAAGGACAGTAGGCCGTAGACCTAAATGGCGTCTCCTAGAGATCTCAAGTTTCTTTTCGGGCCCCACAGCCTTTTTGTAGAGATAAGATCCCACTCTTAAAGTTTCTTCTGAGTCCCCAAGAGACCTCATCTCCTTCGGCCCAGAGTAGATAGGGTGAGTATACTTAACAATAATTTATTTTGTGTATTTCAAAGTAACTATAAAAGTAGATTTGGAATGCTCCCAACACAAAGAAATGATCATCAGTGTTTGAGCTAGTGAAAATCCCAATTACCGAGATTTGATCCTCACACATGGTATGCTTGATCAAAATATCACATGTATTGCATAAATATGTACAACTCTCATGTACTCATGAAAATTAAACACATAAAGAATTGACTGTATTCTTTTGGTTGTTGTTGCCATAACAAATTACCATAAACTTAGTGGAATAAAACAAGAATTTATCTTAAATTTCTGGATCTCACTAGACAAAAATAAAAGTGTTGGCATGACTGAGTTCTTTCTGGAGACCGCCGGGGAGATTCGGTCTCTTGCCTTTTCCAGATTCTATAAGTCACTCACATTTCTTGGCTTATGGCCTCTTTCTCCATCTTCACAGTCAGTAACATCAGACTGGGTCTTTTCATGCTGTCATCTCTCTGATTCTCTCTTTGGCCTCCTTCTTCCACATTAGGGGGCCCTTGTGGTTACACTGGGCCCACCTAGATAATCCAGTATAATCTCCCCTTGTCAAGGTCAGCTGATTGTCAACCTCAATTTCATCTGCAGCCTTACTTCCCCTCTGCCATGTAACAATATATTCACAGGTTCTGGGGATTGGGATGCAGACCTCTTGGGATGGGGCATTACTCTGCCTATGATACTGACTGAATGAACAAAATGGAAAAAATAAGCTTTGCCTAATCATCTATTTTTTTGTATAAAGACATAAAATTTCAAAATAACCCAATGTACTAGAAGATTGTATATATCACTTTACAAAGTTGATTAAATATCTCATGACTTCAAAAATAATAAACTATAATGATAATAGACAATCAAAAATGATTGATTTCATAGCCTATTTAGATCTCCATTCTGTAGAAATAGAATCAAGCACTTTTATCAGAAGAAAAAAAAAACCATCTAAAGGCTTGAAACCATGTTTTTATTTTATAACTGGCCTGCTGATCATGATAAAATAATTAATATGCACTAAGGGAATGCCCCAAATCTCAAACATGTTATTTCCTATAATATTTGGATATGGATCCTCTAATGGAGCAAGCCAAATGAACTATAAGGTTTTATCATTATTATGCTGGGAATCATGCTTAAAGATCTGTGCTAACAGTGCATTTAAAAAAATTCCTGTGACATACAACAATGAACTTTTCTCTTTCTACCAATAACCTCATTGACTGACACTTTCATATCTAGTGTAAGCACTTAATTGATTATCCCCCCACAGTCATCTCACCCCATTTCACCTCAAAAACGAATCCAGTTTTTATACCTTTTCTCATCAAAGAAATAAAACTCTACAGAAGCACAAACTGAGATACTGAGATTTCAAAAGAGTTACTAATAGCATCTAGAATTTGACATCCTCTCATGTCAAAATGCACTTTGGACCAGTTTTCCCAAATCATACCCACAAGACAGTTTTGTATCCTAATACCTGTTACATCTACATGACAAAAATGACCAAATCAGGGAAAGTAATCATTTCATTTGGAATTTATAATCTCACATTTCTTCTTCATTATAATCTCAATCATGAGAGTTCTTATTTGTCAAGTTTTCTTTTGAGATAGCACTATCGTGGATGGCTTTTGAGTTTTAAGGCACAGTTGAAAGCCATGCCTCTGAAAATAGATTTCTTATCCACATCATGTTGCTGTACTTGTGGACATTTGTCATCTCATGCTCATGCAAGTATACATCAGAAAGCTGTCAATTCTGGCCAGCAATTTCTTATTTTCCACATTACTCTTTTTAGTCTAAATTAGAGCTAAATTGTCAAGTGCTTCACATGCCTCATTTTACTTCAATGTTGAGAACCTATCCCCATTTTACAGGTAATAAAAATGAGGCTAAGCAAAGTGAATATACCTAAAGTTATACTGCTAGAAATGGCAGACTGGGGACTCTCATGGTCTCTGAGGCCAGAGTCCATGCTCCACCCACCACATGTGCTTCCTCCTAGGGCATCTCTCAGGGAGGATGGGACCAGGGGAAGTGAGGAGATAAGGTGCTAGTCTTTCCAGGACACCTGACCTCTACTTGCTCTTTAAATCCTTCTTGAGAGGGTCATAATTCACACTTGGGGAAAATGGTATGAAGAATAAGTATTCATCTAGTAAGATTTATGGCCCGAAATCTTCTCTGTATTTTATTAGTGGGAGGGCAAATAGGAGGGCTCTAATTAAGAGCTGGTCACATACACTGCTCACTCTGTCACAATATGGTGAAGTCCCACTGTCTGAAACATGTAAGCACTGACCTTGACTAAATGCAAACAATGTTTCAACATGTTATTATTTATATGCTTTTAAAGCCTTTAATTGTGGTTAAAAAAACCACATATAAAAAATTTGCCTAATTAACCATTTTTAAGTGTATAGTAATCCCCATTTCTCACTCTCCCAACCCCCCCGTGACAACCATTCTACTTTGTATTTCTATGGAAGTGACTATTTTAGATCCCTTATGTAAGTGTAATCATACAAATTCATTTTTTGTGATGGACTTACTTACTTACTTCACTTAGCACAAGATCCTAAAAGTTCATTCATGTTGTAACCTTTTTACGACTGAATGATATCTCATATATACCACCTTTTATCCATTCATCTAGTGATGGACAGTTGGATTGCTTCCACCTTTTGGTTATTGGGAATAATGCTGTTACAAACATGGGTGTACTAAACCTTCTTGACACTCATATATCTAATAAATGGTTAATACCCAAATTAGATTAAAAACTCCAGCAACTCACAACAGCAAAAAAAAAAAAAAAAAAAAAAAAAAAAAAGGAAAAAAAGCAATTAAACAATGGAAAAAGATTTGAATAGACATTTCTCCAAAGATGATATACAAATGGCCAAAAACTTATAAGAAGATGCTCAACAGTGTTGATCATTAAAAAAATGCTAAGCAAAACCACAATGAGATATCACCTCACGCCCATCAGGATTTCTACTAACATAAAAACACTAAAAAATAACATGTGCGATTATGTATTTTAACATTCATTAGTTTTTCATTGATTTGACACACTGAAGTAAGATATCTTATGAATTTATAATGTCATACAAATAAAAATATTCTTCAGTTATTGTTTGATGACCTCTGGTCATGGATTCTCATTCACTGGGCAAGAAGGAGCCCAGAACCAACAACAGAAGCTCAACATAGTTCTGCAGCACCTTCACAAATTCTGTACTCAGCACGCTTATCTTATTCATTTTCTGGTCTTTAGGTTGGAAACGGAAAGTAACTTCACCCCCAGATTCTTTATGTCCTTGAAAGAGTCATTGACATATATTGTTTTCATTTTTGGATTATCATTACAGTTCATAGAATCTGATAGGCTTGTAAGATTGGTTGCTTAGTTTATAATACACAAAGGTCTAGCTAGCTCATATTGTTTGTTTGTGTAAGTTAGAAATAGGTAGCCTATTTGGAAAGACAGCCTCATGGGCCATGTCTTAGTAAGCATAATGTGGGGCTGAGCTCAGCATCCACATAGCCATTCACTCAGATGCCCTTTTGCAATGGCCCAGGAGGGTAATTTTAGACATTAATTCCTCTTAGAAGATTTGAACAATGTAGTAGTTTGTAGCATCACATAATTGATCTCAAAGCAAGTCTTTTTTATTAGTCTATTCTCACATTGCTATAAAAGAACTACCTGGGATTGGGTAATTTATGAAGAAAAGAAGTTTAATTCACTCACAGTTCCACAGGCTATATAGGAAGCATGGTTGGGAGGCCTCAGAAAACTTACAATCATAGCAGAAGGTGAAGGGGAAGCACGTATATCTTACCAGAGTGGAGCAGGAAAGAGAGAGTGAAAGGGAAAGTGCTACACACTTTTTTTTTTTTTTGAGACGGAGTTTGACTCTTGTTACCCAGGCTGGAGTGCAATGGCGCGATCTCGGCTCACCGCAACCTCCGCCTCCTGGGTTCAGGCAATTCTCCTGCCTCAACCTCCTCAGTAGCTGGGATTACAGGCACGTACCACCATGCCCAGCTAATGTTTTGTATTTTTAGTAGAGGCGGGATTTCACCATGTTGACCAGGATGGTCTCGATCTCTTGACCTCGTGATCCACCCGCCTCAGCCTCCCAAAGTGCTGGGATTACAGGCTTGAGCCACCGTGCCCGGCCAGTGCTACACACTTTTAAGCAACCAGACCTCACGAGAACTCACTCACCATCATGAAAACAGTATGGGGAAAAATCCACTCCCATGATCCGATCACATCCCACTGGGTCCCTCTCCCAAAACTGGCAATTACAAATTGACACAGTAGAGACACAAAACCAAACTGTATCATTCTGCTCCTAGTTCCTCCTAAATCTCATGTCTTTCTCACATTTCAAAATGAAGTTATGTCTTCTCAACAGTCCCCCAAGTCTTAGCTCATTTGAGCATTAACTCAAAAACCCAAGTCCAAAGTCTCATCTGCGACAAGGCAAATCCCTTTTGCCTATGAGCCCCTGTAAAATAAAAACAAGTTAGTTACTTACAAGATACAATGGGAGCACAGGCATTCGGTAAATGCTCCCATTCCAAAAGGGAGAACTTGGACAAAACAAAGGGGCTACAGGTCCCATGCAAGTAGCAAACTCAGCAGGGCAGTCATAAATCTTAAAGCTCTAAAATAATCTCCTTTAACTCCATGTCTCACATCAAGGGCATAGTTGTGCAGGGGGTAGACTCCCAAAGCCTTGAGCAGCTCTGCCCTGTGGCTTTGCAGGTACAGCCCCTGTGGCTGCTTTGACAGGCTAGAGTTGAGTGCCTGCACCTTTTCCAGGGGCATGGCTCAAGCTGTCAGTGGACCTACTATTCTGGGGTCTGGAGGATGGTGGCTGTCTTCTAACAGCTGCACTAGGGAGTGCCCCACTGGAGATTGTGTGGGGGCTCCAACCCCAAATTTCCCCCTGCACTGCCCTAGTAGAGGTTTTCTAGGAGGGCTCCTCTTCTGTAGAAGACATCTGCCTGGACATTTAGGCATTTATTACATTTTCTGAAATCTAGGCTGAGGCTCCCAAACCTCAACTCTTGCCTTCTCTTTACCCACAGGCTCAACACCATGTGGAATCTGCTGAGGCTTGAGGCTTGCACCCTCTGAAGCAATAGCCCAAACTGTACCTTGGCCCTTTTAGCCATGGCTGGAGCTGAAGTGGCTGTGATGCAAGGTGTCATAACCTGAGGCTGCACAGAGAAGCAGGACCCCGGGCCCCACCCACAAAAGCTTTTTTTCCTTTTAGACTTCTAGATCTGTGTTGGGAGGGGCTGCTGTGAAAGTCTCTGAACTGTCTTGGAGGAATTTTCCCCATTGTCTTGGCTAGTCACATTCAGCTCCAATTTACTTATGCAAATTTCTGCAGCCAGCTTGAATTTTTCCCCAGAATGAAATTTTCTTTCTACCACATATTCAGGCTGTAAATTTTTCAAACTTTTACCCTTTGCTTCCCTTTTGTTTATGCAAATGAGTATAGGTTTTTAAAAGCAGCCAGGCCACATCTTGAATGCTTTGCTGCTTAGAAATTTCTTCTATAAGATACCTTAAATCATCTTTCTCAAATTCAATTCCACAGATCCTAGAGCAGCCACCAGTCTTTTTGCTAAAGCATAGCAAGATTGACCTTTACTCCAGCTCCCAATAAGTTCCTCATCTCCATCTGAGACCACCTCAGCCTGACCTTCACTGTCCATATCACTATCAGCATTTTGGTAGCAACCATTCAACAAGTCTCTAGGAAGTTCCAAACTTTTCCACCTCTTCCTGTCTTCTTTTGATACTTCCAATCTGTTCCAGTCTCTGCCCATTATCCAGTTCCAAAGTCATTTCAACAGTTTCAGGTATCTTTATAGCAATGCCTCACTTCTCCGGTAACAGTTTTCTGTATTAGTTTATTCTCACACTGCTATAAAGAACTACATGAAACTGAGAAATTCCACAGGCTGTACAGGAAGCACAGCTTGGAGGCCTCAGGAAACTTAAAATCATGGCAGAAGGCAAAGGGGAAACAAGCACATCTTACGATGGCAGAGTAGGAGAGAGAGAGTGATGCAAAAAGTGCCACACACTTTAAAAAAAACAGATCTTGTGAGAAATCATTTGCCATCACAAGAACAGCAAGGAGAAAATCCACCCCCATGCTCTGATCACCTTCTACCAGGTCCCTCCACCAACACTTGGAATTAAAATTTGACATGAGATTTGGGTGGGGACAAAGAGCCAAACCATAATACCTTCTTTTATGACTTGATTTTTATAGATTTTTAATCCCTGATTTTCTTTCATGACTAGACTCCTTACATGAATGGTCTGAGCTACTTTGTGCTGTGGTTCCAGGAGGTGGCTTTCACAAAAGAAGCTGGCATCTCTGATTCAAAGAGCAACATGAATGACGATTCCCAAAGGACCAACTATGTAGCTTGACATTTTAACCAATAAGGGCAACTGTTGGTTTGCTATGGCCACATTACAATCTTTGGCAACCCTCTTCTTGTTCAGAAATCTTTCTCTTTCTCTAACTTAATTTTTGTGTGTATCCAAGATCTTTGTATTATTTATTTCTGTATTATTGGGGAATATGACGTAGACTCCTTCTCTACTCAGAGGCTAAAATATTTGAAAGAACAAGTTAATGAACACATTGCTACATTGTGCTCAAGATGGTACATGAAATGTAGGCCAAATAGATCTTGTTGTGGATCTGACATAATTTTATAAATGAAAGAAGTGTAGCTCTTAATGTGAATGGATGTAATTGAATCTTTATACTTTGGTTATTTTTAAGCAACATGTTATTCTAAAAGACCATTTCAAAACATATGTAAATGGGTTAAAGAAACTAAAAGTCAAGACCTTGACTTCTTCCCGATAAATTGGCAAATATACAATACTTAAGTATTGCGTACATCTGAAATTAATTTGAATATTCTAGGTCACTCACTAAGAAAAATAAAATAGTAATTTAAAATAGAAATTTTGAATCAGCAAAATTTATTTTATTTTTCTCTTCATATTTGCTATTTTAATCATTAAAATTTTACTTACATCTAAAGATTTTTTTGTTTACAGTAGTAATATCACATTAAGGAATATATACCAAATAATAAATCTCATTCTTTAAATAATTCTGTTGATTGCTACAACATATACTTTTAGTCTTTAAAGTATTGTTTCATGCTATGAAATCACTTAACAGAGTCAGAGAGTGAGATAAGTTCAGTTGTTTCTCTAAGTTAATTTAAGGTTGAATTTATAAAACAAGCAATTGTATATATAACAAATCTGTTTCTTTGGAGCAAGAGATGGTGTTCATGTTAAGACAGTCTAGAAAACAGACTCCTAGTTATAAATGTAATTATGAATTCTTAATATCACCTGAGACCTATAAGATCTCACTATCCAAACAAAAAATAAATATCATTTCGAATGTGTATTTTCCTCTCTGTATGCTAATTATCTTCTTAAAACCATAAGATCTCACCATCCCAAACAAAAAATAAATATCATTTTGAATGTGTATTTTCTTCTCTGTATGCTAATTATCTTCTTACCCAATCAAGAGTCTTATTTCATCTGAATATCCAATACAATTTTCCCATATTACTGATTGCACACTGCAAGTCCAATATTACTGTGAGGCTTTGGTTTTTACATCTTTAATAGAAGATATAATTTAACCTCAGTTTTGCCTACTGGCTGGTGCCTATCAATGTATTGCCTGAAGAACATTTAGAAGTATAGGCTGGGAGATTATTGATCATACTCAGCAAACCACTGGTCTGAGGTACACCTAAATCAATCTTCGCACTTTCCTACTTAAATTGACTAACAACTCCAC
This sequence comes from Cebus imitator, assembly GCF_001604975.1. Classification (NCBI taxonomy): domain Eukaryota; kingdom Metazoa; phylum Chordata; class Mammalia; order Primates; family Cebidae; genus Cebus; species Cebus imitator. The sequence continues at coordinate 9,272,920 of NW_016107319.1, forward strand.
AAAAAATAGGCTTATTTACAAAGGAAATGAGATCTCTTGCTCAAAGGTTTTAGATTAACCTTGGGGTAGCTGTGCCTTTTTGTGTTAGAGCACAATTATTTTATAAAGATTATGAAATCGCTACAATATGTGCTCTGAGAACTAAGCATTTGGAGAGGGTACTGTATGCGGATTTGTGTTGGAGAAGTACGCTTCTAAAAACTCATAATGAAATAATATTTTCACTGTGGGCAAGACTTTTTCATAATTGATGTGGGTGGAGGTGGGAATAATAAAAGATTAAAGGCTCCTAGAAATTTAACAGAGCTTGAATAATATTTAAAACATTAAATCACTTTGATTTACAGCAGATCTATAAATTCTAACCTTTTGGCATGGTATTTTAAAGCTGAAAGAAACCATATAGTCTAATATCCTTACTTTACCAACAAGAAAACTAAAGATCAGAAAAATAAAATAATCAACAACAAAGTCAGAATTGAAACTTGGGTCTCTGGCAGTGGAAATACTTACATTTCAACCACAAAATTCAAAAATAGCAACTTGATACTGATATTGCTGTGAAGTCTTTTCTGAAATCTCTCAAATATCACATGCTTTAGTTACTCTGCCAGAACAATCTAAGCAGGAATATTTCAATCTCTGGGTTCTGCTGTCTAGTGATCTATACCAAACATTCATGATGAGGCAGGCGATATTAGTTCATTTGGACCTATTTTAAAAATTATACTTTAAGTTTTAGGGTACATGTCCAGGACATGCGAGTCTATTAAATGGGTATACATATGCTGCATCTATCACCCTGTCAACCACATTAGGTATTTCTCCTAATGCTATCCCTCTCCTATCTCCCTACCCCCTGATATCCCTCCCCTAGTCCCCCAACCTCCAACAGGCCCTGGTGTGTGATGTTTCCCTCCCTGTATCCATGTGTTCTCATTGTTCAACACCCACCTATGAGTGAGAACATGCAATGCTTGGTTTTCTATTCTTGTGTCAGTTTGCTGAAAATGATGGTTTCCAGCTTCATCCATGTCCCTGCAAAGGACATGAACTCATCCTTTTTTATGGCTGCATAGTACTCCATGGTGTATATATGCCACATTTTCTTTATTTAGTCTATCTTGATGGGCATTTGGGTTGGTTCCAGGTCTTTGCTATTGTAAACAGTGCTGCAATGAACATATGTGTGCATGTGTCTTTGTAATAGAATGATCCAGTAACGGTATTACTGGGTCAAATAGTGTTTCTATTTCTAGATTCTTGAGGCTTTTGAAGGATATTCAAATGCAAGAGAAAGGGAAGCCAAAGGGAGTGGGCAGCAGATGACAAAATGAGAGAGGAGCTAGGAAAGTAGGTGTTGGTGAAATTATACAGAGACCACCCAAGGTGGTGGGGTTGAATAGGGGATTGAGGTTAACTTGAGGGCCTGAATTAATGTTGGGATTCAATTATGAGTTACCTTGTTAATTAGGTAAGTGTGGGACCAATCAAGTGACACTGGAGTGAAGAGTAAAATGAGCACACTCATGTGGAACCACTTTAAAATCCTCAGTGTCGTCAGTTAATGCAGTGTTTATGGTTTGAAGCTGAGCTGAGTCAACACTTGTATAGCTTGTCTAGTGATATGGCACACTTTTTTTCTTTTTTCTTTTTTTTTTTCAAGACAGAGTCACGCTCCGTTACACAGGCTGGAATTCAATGGCATAATCTCACTGCACTCTTCTCCTCCTGGGTTCAAGCGATTGTCCCACCTCAGCCTCCCGAGCAGCTGGGATTACAGGCATGTGCCACCAATCCCAGCTAAATTTTGTATTTTAATTACAGGCGGGGTTTCACCATATTGGCCAGGCTGGTCCTGAACTCCTGACCTCGTGATCCACCCACCTCAGCCTCCTAAAGCGCTGATATTACAGGTGTGAGCTACCACTCCCGGCCTGATATGGCTTTTCTTTAAAGGCACAAGTTCAGAAACATAAACATTATTTACTCCCAATTAAAACTGAGTAGTTATTGTAAACTGTTGTAATTATTGTGGGTGTTGAGTTAAACAATATTTTGTAGCATTAATAATGGCAAAATACTTGAATATAATAATTGTCAATTAATTTGTAAATTAAGCAGCAAAAAGATTTAATTGCAATTTTATTAAATTTTACTTACTTTTATGGGATGTGGTAAGCTGTTTGATTGCCTAAAAGTTCACTTAATTAACAGAATGGAAATTTTAAGAGAATGTTTATAAGTTGAAAAATTGAGGTTGAACGAAAAAGGGAAAGAAAAACTCTAGCTATTTATCTTGAACTTTTGATTAGTGACTCTGTAGCCCTTTTTCCACAATCATTCTGACCATTTCAACACTTATTTTCCTAAAGCCTTTGAAGTATTTTGTGTGGACAACCTCTAGAGAATTAGAAAAAAAATGGTAATATAATACAGGGCATACTAATTAGCAATGTCATAAAAAGTCACTGAGAATAAATTCCAAAGTGTGAGAATTGTGGTCTGTCAGGAAAATTGTTTTTAATTCTTCACACATTTACTTTATTGAACTGCAGGAGACAAACAGGTGCAACAGCCAATATAACTGTGTCATTAAAATATAAAATAGCATGGATATTACATACTTAAGAGAGAATAATCTTCCTAGGTAGCATTAATTATAATAGGAGCTAATAAACTGAATACCTACTAACTTTATGCTTGGTGTTTTTTAAGTATTATCACCTTCAGTCTTCCAGCTCTATGAAACACGTATCATTTTCCTTATTTTACAGAGAAGAAAACTTAAACTTAGGAATTTTAAGCAATTCTTCCAAGGCCACATGAGTTGGGTTTCATATGTAAACATAGAAACATAATAATAAACTCTTATTATCATGATAATATCTGTGGTTATCATGAACTTCAATAGATGTGACATCTAGGAAAATTGAAATAATTGGAGGATAATTTCTGCCTGTAGCCCAGGAGCTGTCACAGTGAAGCCTAAGATTCAAGGACAAATTTGGGGGTACAACCTTCAAAGGGTAAAGAGGTGAGTATGGCCCATTTAAAAAATGTTAGCATCTTTACCAATAGAGCTTCTTTGAAGTTCCTGTGGAAAAGAAAGACCCCAGAAAGGATTACAGTCCCTAGAGGACTGCTTCTCACAGCTTTGTGTAAAGCTGAAGGCTCTTTTGAGGGGAGACTGAAAGGAGAAGTCAAAGAGAGCTTTCTCTCATTCATGCCAGGGAGACATCCATTTTGCTAGCCTCTCAACTTTACTCCATTGTAATTATAATAGTGGAAGGAATTAAATTTGTTATATAGTTCTGACATAGAATTGACTTATCTTGCCAAAAAATTCTGGTTGGCTTGGTATTCATGTTCAATGGACCAACTGAAAAGATCATACCTCATTATGTGTCTTAGCTCTACCCCTGTGAGTGGGGGGACATTTAAAGAATATGCCCAAAAAACCTAGCACAGTAGAAAAGTAACAGAGTTTTGTGTACAAGCATGAGGGAAAAAGAGCATCATGAAGAATCAGCTTCCCAAGTAGCTGGGATTACAGGAGCCCACCACCATGCGCGCATAATTTTTATATTTTTAGTAGAGATGGGGTTTCATCATGTTGGCCAGGCTGGTCTCAAACTCCTAACCTCAAGTGATCCTCCCACCTCGGCCTCTCGAAGTGCTGGGATTACAGGTGTGAGCCATGGCGTCTGGCCTCCTGTTGGCTGGTTTCTTTCACTTGATTATTTTTCCTCTCTGCCTTTGATCATTTATTTTGCTTCTTAGTATGACTGATAATGTTTTTGAATTCAGGATATCATGTGTGAAAATTTTCAGAGATAATCCTAGACCCTAGATGGTGTTACTGATAGAGGGTTTGTTTTCTTCCTGGTTGAAAGTTAGGTAGAGGCAGATCAGCTAGTCTAATCTCGGGTGGGCTCGAATCTTCATGACAACCCTTTGTTTCTGGATCCCTATTACTTCTGAAACGAATCCCATCCAGGGTTCCAATTGAAATGCTGGGATATTTTGTCTGCTTCTTATTGGGTCCTAAACTTCCATTTTATTCCGTAGCCCCATAAAATCCTTAGAATATCTGCTCAGCGCCTTCATCTTTAGGCTACTGTTTAGGAGGTGACAAATACCTCAAGGAAAAGTGGCACCGAATGTTGAGCTCACCTTTCTGTACACCCTTCTTTCCAGTATCCTGGCTCCTCAGTCTTGCTGCCTTGCTAGTTTTCTGACACCTTTCAGCAGGTGTTTTCACTGGATTATCCTATTTCACAGTTGTTTTCATGGGATGACTGATCTCCATAGAGCTGTTCTAGGGAATGGGAAAACATGCCAGACATTTTCTTACCCTGCTTTATTGAATTTCTTATTTAATTCTTCACATTGAAAATAATGTTCTTGATTTTTCTGAGTACCAGAAACATCTGAGAAAGAAAAATACAAATATTGGAAAGAATATTTATAGAATATTACATAGAATAATATACTAAGAGCATTTCATATTTAAAATAAGTATTTAAAAATATACTTTATATTTTATATTATATTTAATATAAAATTAGTCTATTTGCAAAAGAGGCAACTTCATAGAGCATACTCTTCACTGGGTGAAAATCACCCCATCAAGAAAGAAAGAATTTTCTTGAAACTGTGTGTTCACCGTTGACATTTCTAACTGCCAGACAGACTCAAGAATTCTTCATTCATGTCCATCAAGGACAAAAGAAGGTGTTTAAATATTAGGAAATGTAAAGATGGTTCTTACCAGAATCCATCCTTTTACCCTAAGCACGAAAGTCTAGTTTTGTGTTATTTGAAAATTTTAGAAGATACAGTTTTTCATTAACTCATAAAAATCATTTTGTGACCCATCAGGGATAGCTGCTGTGCTCCATTTCTGTATGATATTTAATCTGAATGCTAAAAGAAAAATAATTAATACTTTACTACAACCCCGATGTATTAAACATAGTTATTTTTGTCAATATAAAAATGAGTCATCTTTTTCTGTATTCCAGTTGGTGGATATTTCTGTAAGCTTATTTAATTGGATAAGGGTTAAGGGTATGATGTTTAAATTACACAACTGTCATGTTTGGTTTAAGCCATGAGGCTTTTGTGAGTTTATTTTACAATACCGTACTTTCAAAACTAACAAGTCAAGACAGCAGCAATAGGAGGCAAACACTTTTCATTTCTTTCACCAGGTTACTGAAATGTGGCCTGGTTCCAGCTACTGATTATGTGTATTTCCAAGACAATTTCATAGAGCATGCTCTTCACTGGGTGAAAATCACCCCATCAAGAAAGAATTTTCTTGGTATTTTCTTGAAAGCATTGACTGTGAAAGCACAGCTCTTCTGGTTTTTTAGAAGCTTTCATCTTACATCGAACAGTTATTACCAACAAAGAAAACAAAGAAGAAACCTAGCTCTCATATTCAGGAAGGATGCTTTCAGACGGTCGATGTAAAAACACTAAGGGAGGGGCTGCAATGCCAATACCCTGTGTTAAACCTGCAGCTGCAGGAAAGGCTGTCAGGTGAGCAGTTAGAGGGAAGGAGGTGTTGGGGGCTGTATGGTGGGTGACAACCTCGAGAAAACTCACCTCATTGTGCTTATCTTATCTCTCTGCTTCTTGGATAAGTGACACAAGCCTTTGAGTCCAGGACTCTCTGCCTTTTTATTATGCACAGACTCCCTCAGGGAGTGGGACCTAAGGAAAGGTTGGACTTAATCGGACACTTCCTACCACTTTCCTACAGACTTTCTTACAACTCTTGCCCAACAGAAGTAGGCAAAGCTAACTCAAACCATACAGACTGAGTCCCTTGTTCCATCAGACTTTTAGGTACAAGGTCGAGGTTGGGGGCTGAGAGTATACAGTGACTGATCTGGGAGACTGAAGGAAAAGTTTTTCTGGAAATAGCAAATGGGAAACAAGAAGGAATGCCTGGTATGGTAGCAAGGAGGAAGCGACCAACCAAGGAAGATTTCAACAGGCTCAGAAAATCTTGCCTCTGGCCAGGCATGGTGATTCACGCCTCTAATCCCAGCACTTTGGGAGGCCTAGGTGGGTGGATCACCTGAGGTCAGGAGTTGGAGACCAGCCTGGCCAACATAGCAAAACCCATCTCTACTAAAAATACAAAAAAAAAAAATCTTTCCTCTCTGGGAAAAGACGTGGGAATTCTATAATCTTTCTTAACCTCCTGCTAGGACGTAAATGAGATGGTTGTCGGTATCAATCCCTTAACAGGACCCAGAACAGAATTGCTGAATTCTTTGGTCCCCATCTGAGAGTGCCTGAGTCTGACCTTGGCAACAAAAAGACTCTAATAAAATATAGAACATTAACTATAGGGAAACATAGATTAGATCATTGTGTGGTCTCAGCTTGGGCTGAAGTTGTGCTTGTGCCAGGATATAGACATATCTGCAGGAGGTGACCTACTGTCCTCATAAAACGATGAGGAGTCTCCTAGGAAAGGATTGATCATAAAGGAAGCTGTAGGCATATACTCTGCCTGAGAGCAAGACCTCAGTTGAAAGGAGGGACTACAGTAGTTTGAGCACAATGTGTAGAGAGTCCCTCAGCCGCGTCCTTGGGTGAATCTGCACACGGTGCTCAAAAGCTGATCTGCCAGCCACAGTCACCATCAGCTGTTTGTCACAGTCTTTTGCTTCCATCCTTCTTTCTTTGAGACAGAGTCACTCTGTCACCCAGGCTGTAGTGTAGTGGTATTATCTCAGCTCACTGCAACCCCCACCTCACGGGTTTAAGCAATTCTCCTGCCTTAGCCTCCCGAGTAGCTGGGATTACAGGTGCCTGCCACCGCACCTGGCTAATATTTGTATTTTTAGTAGAGATGGGTTTTTGTCATGTTGGCCAGGCTGGTCTCGGATTCCTGGCCTCCGGTGAGACTTCAGCCTCAGCGTCCCAAAGTGTTGAGATTATAGGCATGAATCATTACGCCTGGCTGCTCTCATCCTTCTTGTCGATCTTTCTATGAAACCTCATGAAGCCTCATTATTGCTGCTGCTTCATCTATTCACCCTAGAATGACAATATCAAAGCTGCAGGGATTACCTGATGCTCCCAAACCCAGTAGCTTTCAAGGTGGCCATGAGATACTTGTTTCATATTGTTTCATCTTCTCTTGTGGATTTCATATTTTATCACTTAAGAACCTAGCAAGGCTTATATCCTAAGTCTCATATAGTCCTTCCACATGACCCCGATGGCATCTCCTTCTTTGTTTCCACTTCCTGCATTTCAGGTCCTTTTAAGAAAAACCCACATCCTCTTCTATCTTAAAGCAAAGTCCTTATGCAAATCTGCTTATGCAAATTTTCTTGTTTTAAACTGCTCTCTCTCTAGTTTATTATATGAAACCAAAGACAAGCCTGAAGGCCAACAGTATCCTGTATCACTAGCAGTTATAATTGTCCACATTCACACTGGAGATTCTGTAGCATAAACATTTGTCAGTATAATAATTCTTAATCTTCTTACCTAGAATCTTGTGAAACTCATCATAATAGTATGCTGTAAGTGTATCTATTGCCCCTAACATCTGCAGGATCTGTATTAAGACACATTGTTGTTGCTAGTTGTATTTCATTTTGAAAGAGTCCGACATACTAATTAGGATAAAGGCTAAAATTTTGCCATGGTGAAAGTCTATGCCAACTATACAAAATTAAAATATTTTGTGATACTTGATGTAACTTTGTAGTGATAGAATAGAAATACATTGGTTTTCTTACATGATAAAACAAGAATAAATCCTCTTACCTAAAAGTGTTTCTGAGACAAAAAGAAGCATTTTTTTTTTTTTACCAGAAATAGATGGATTAAATCCCCTTATCATAATTATGTATTTGCCACTGAAAGGCTAAAGTATTTGATGAAAAATAGCATGATACCATTACAAACAAAAACCAAGACATCCAGAAAAACGAGTCTGCTGTAAATCCCAGGTGCTCTAATAAGTAACTCAGGGACCTTAATTAACCTTTCTGAGACTTCTATTTCTCCTATGTCAAGGAGCATAAACATCTAAACACAGTTTGTGAAGATCAAGTTGAGGTGATGCTTATAACATTTCTGTTACTTGGTAGGACAAAAAAAGGTAGTTATAATTTTATTTAAGTTTCGAATTAAAATTGTATGACAAGCGTTTCGAAGCATCTAACATTACCGTAGTCCTCTTTACTGGTCTTGTAAAGGTTACGTTTTAGGAAATTTAAAGAGGTATAAATTTTACTAGAATTATTTCCAGGAACTGGTTTACAATTTTCTTGGGGGGGGGTTGTTGTATCAAAATACTAAAGATTTTGTTCAGTTGAAAAGCCAGGGCTGGGCGGGGTGGCTCACGCCTGTAATCCCAGCACTTTGGGAGGCCGAGGCGGGTGGATCACAAGGTCAAGAGATCGAGACCATCCTGGTCAACATGGTGAAACCCCATCTCTACTAAAAATACAAAAAATCAGCTGGGCATGGTGGCACGTGCCTGTAATCCCAGCTACTCAGGAGGCTGAGGCAGGAGAATTGCCTGAACCCAGGAGGCGGAGGTTGCGGTGAGCCGAGATCGCGCCATTGCACTCCAGCCTCGGTAACAAGAGCGAAACTCCGTCTCAAAAAAAAAAAAAAAAAAAAAAAAAGCCAACAGGTTTTTATAACTTTAGTTTTGATAAATGAGAGAAGGAAAGAGAAATATTTCAGATACTGTATCATGACAGGTAAGTGATTATCCTGTCTTATTATTATTTGCATAGAAATGTTCTTGAAAGTCCATGAAATGGAGACTCTGGGCAATTTGGCTGCCTCAGCTGATCTAGAAGGGTGCCCCACCTGCTGAAAACAGTTGGAAATGCTGAACAAAATAATAAACCATGACACTAAAAATGACTATAGAGAAACATGACAAAAAGAAAGAGAAATCCTTGGATGCCAAAGAAAGAGCTCAAATCAGGATGGGTTTTGGGAGAGATGTTTTTTTCCAGAAAACTTCCACATTTCATGACAAACTGCATTCCTGAAAAAAAGTGGAAACCAACTGAAAACAAACTCATAATAAAACATTACAAACCAGACAGGAAAAGCAGCATGATGAAGAATCAGAAAATACAAAATTTTGTCTTCAAAAAGCCCTCTAAGGACTGCAGCCAACAGGGTAATCTGAAAGAGGCTATAAGTATGTTGAAAAAAGCAAAACAATAGGAAAAGGAACATTAGGGAAAAAATGTTTATGTGGTAGCTTTCTATTCTTCATTCTTCAGAAATTTCCCTCACCCACCCCCAGATTTCTAAGTCCTATGCATTAACAGATATCTTTGTTCCTTTGAAGACACCTGTATTAGTTTGCAAGGATTGCCGTAATAAAGCACCACAGATTGGGGTGACAGAAGATCCAGATCAAAGGGTTTGCAAGGTTGGTTCCTTTGGGAGCTGTGAGGGAGAATGTGTTTCATGTCTGTGCCCTAACCTCTGGCGGTTTGCTAGAAATCTTTGATGTTCCTTGGCTTCTATGGTATCATCCTAATGCCTGCCTTCATATTCCCATGGTATTCTCCCTGAGTATGTAAAAATTTCTTTTTATGAAAATACCAGTCCTGTCGGATCAGAGGCACACCCTACTCCAATATAACCTCATTTTGACTTGTTACATCTGTCATGATCCTGTTTCCAATAAAGGTCACATTCTGAGATATTTGGGAGTTAGGACTTCAACATATGAATTTTGGGGAGAAGGGACATAATTCAATTTGTAACAACATCCAAATATAAATTTACTATTTTTAGATTTTTTTAGTCTTACTAGAATGTAGAAACACAGAAATCTTCCACTGTCCTCATTCTGTGCCAAAATAGAACACTGCAAGTAAATAAGAAAGAGAGGCATTTTAGATAAACCTAGACTTGCAGGCTATGTACCAAAAAGACACCATTAAGAGGCAAGACCTGCCCAACAGTAAGCTAGGAAGATAGAAAGCTTCTCTAACTGCAAGCTCGTAGGACTTATAACATTGCTTTCAAAAAGCTTCTTAAAGTATCTAAGTATTTTCCTGTGCAATGTTATAGATCTGGGCACATAATACTTAGAATAATATATTTAGTGTCTTCAAAATAATGAAAATGAATATTTTAAATGTTCTAAACTTTGCTTTGAGGTCTTGAGATTTAGCCAATGACCAAATAAAAATATTTATAATGCTATTGTATATTTTCTATAATGCCAGTGCTATCAGCCTGCCATCAGCACTTTAGAGCACTTTTCCCCAGGTGCTGCTGTGACTGTTTGTCACTATTTCATCATTTACAATAGTACTAATAGAATTTTTCCGAAAGAATTAATGTGGAGGTCAAATGAAATAACAAATGTAAAGCATTTATTAGAGTGCCTGGGACAGAGTAACTGCTCAATAAATGTTAATTCTTCTTATTATAGAAGGTGCTGGATTTAAAAAAAGCTTCCTGAAGTGTTTTCCCTTTTTCGTAATACAATTAAAGGGTGTTCCTATGCCATATTTTCCTCAAGAAAAGAAGGGTCAGTGTCACCCAGAAAAAGAGCTCATGGTATAGTAAAGCAGTTAGAAATGCAAACATAATTAAATCATTTAGATAAACTAGGAAGTATGGGGCCACTTTGTTTTTAAGAGAAAAGGTTAGACAATAATAATGTATCTGGATATGTCGGCTCTAGAGGAGAAGGAAAAAGAAGTTGGAGAAGCTTCCTCTGATGGTCTGCCTTTTCTGTATGAAGTATGGGGCAAGATCATTGGTGGGCAATTAAAGATGGGAGTGGAGTAGTCTTTAGAGGGGTAAAGTGTTGGAACTTCTCCCCCGGAGAATACAAATATGAGCTGAATGGAGTCAGTCCAACTGAACGCAAGGTCCAGTTGAAGCCATCATTTTTAAGCCAGTAAAATCTATTATTTTATTTTACTTTCCTTTATTATTTCTACTCTATGTAATGTTATCCTATTTTGTCTTATTTTATTTTACTTTACGTAATTGTTTGAGGCAAAGCTGAACATCGTGTGGGTACAAGCTGAAAAGTGATTGGTGGCCTCCACCCAGGCCTGGATTGAGGCCGAGAGAGGAGAAGAGGGTGAGGGAGCCGATGGTGTGGGTGAAGCCACCGACCAACCAGGGAGGAGGGAAGGAATTGACAACAGGATGGGCTCATTCAGGAAAAACAGACATCTCCATGGTGTAAGAACAGATATGGCAGCAGAAGGGAATTGGAGACATAGGAGGAAAGAAGGTGCTGCTAAGAAAGTGGTATTTGGGGATCTGAGAAGTTGGACCTGGTGCAGTTCTGGGAGGTTGATCTGGGGCCTGGGGAGCAGGGAATGGAATGCTTCCATACAGCCAGGGGACAGGATAAGAAGATAAAGAGATGAATATGAAGGCAAATGTCGATTTCCCAGTCTCATAGTCCTTGGCTGTGTTCCTGTGTTAGCTGTGATTTCAAACTAGGTCACTTCCTTTCCTTACTTTACTGTCTCCTCTCCAACACCTGCTTGGCATCTTGTATCTTTTCAAGGTCATGTTAAGAGTTCACTTTACGAATCAGGAGAAGCACAGGAACATAAATCAATGTAATTAATGCATGTTTCTTTCTTAAAGCCTTGCCTAAATAAAACATTACAATTTATTTTAGTTATACAAATTAAATGCTGGCTTTTAAAAACACAGTACTTGTACTTTTTAAACTTCAAGGAACTTTACACATATTAAGGTCATTAATCTTTTTGACACTTCTAGAGTCTTTGAGTTGAATATACATGTTCAAAAGATTAACACAGAAGGTGAGGAGTTGTTTGGCTACCAGATGTAGTTTATAGCTATAATATCTGGGCTTTGAGATAGTATTGCTTTGGCCATGTCTGAAAGCCAGGAAATAATAATTTCTATTCCTCTTTCTGTCAATGGGGAGCTATTATTTACCCTCTCAGTGTGAACTCATTTAAGACTACAAAAATAAAAATTGTAAATAATGGTTAATTATCAGATTAGAATTTCAAAGGGGAAAGATAATAGATAATAGTTTCCTCTGAAACTCACAAGCCTACTAAGGCCATTCCAAACTTCCCGAGGCCCCTTCTCCTCTGTTTCTTATTTCCGTTAATCCCTCCCTCTTCTTCTCTTTGGATTTCTTTCTTATTTATTTCTCTGTATGTAGGGGATCTTTACTCCCCTCAGTGTCTCTTCATTGGTGCCACTCTTCTTATATACCTGATTTTTCTTCTTCACCTTCTGATTTTCTTCCTTTTCTCTTTCCTGCTTTCTCTTTTTCTACTCCACCATTTCTTTTTTTTTTTTTTTTAAATTTCTGAACCAGTTGGGAACTAGACATTTTTTCTAATTTCTCCTTCCTAACTTACTTCCTCCCTCCCTCCCTCCCTTCCTTCCTTCTCTTTCTTTCTTTCTTTCTTTTTTTTTTTTTTTTTTTGAGACAGGGTCTCACTCTTGCCCAGGTTGGAGAGCAGTGGCATGACCATTGCTCACTGCAGCCTCAACCACCCAGGCTCAAGTGATCTTTCTACCTCTAGCTCCCAAGTAGCCGGGACTACAGGCGTACTCCACCACACCTGACCAATTTTATTTGTTTATTTATTTATTTGTAGAGACAAGGTCTCACATGTTGCCCAGGCTAGTCTCCAACTCCTGGGCTCAAGCAATTCTCCTGCCTTCATCTCCCAAAGTGCTAGGGTTACAGGTGTGAGTCACTGCGCCCAGCCTATCATTTCCTTCTACAACATCAGTGCCTCCTTGTCCTGTCCTCTGGTTGCACGGAGGCACTGCATTCTTGACCCAGGCCCTGGGATCAATCCCCTATGCTCACTTTTGCTTTTTATTACTATCGCAACAACAAAGGCTATTATTAGTAATTAAAATTTATTGACCAAATACCACATGCCTGGAAAGTAGCTTATCTTCTATTTAGAAAATGCCATCACAAAGGCAGCAAGACAGGAAAAAAACAATGATCTGAATCTGCAAGTGGGAAAAAACCTAAAATGGATTGTCAATTGTTGTTTGAAATGAAATTCCTTGCCATCAGCATTTGCTCAATATTGATAAAGGGAAGCATCAGTTTCCTTTGTAAGCAAGAGAGGAAAAAAATAGAGACATTGATTGAATCCATAGTGTGAAATTATGCAGTAGGTATTGACCCATCATTGCTATAAACAGTGGAAAAAGACTGAGATGAATTTGCTTTGTGTAATAGCCAATCACTCAGGTGGCTGTCACAAACAGGATTTAATCTCTGATTGCTGCGCAAAAATACCTACAAAGAAGCTGCTGTGGAAGACTTTTCTCTCACCTATTCAAGGTTGCAGGGGTAGTTCTGCCTGTGATTTGTGAGTGGTGTACGAGTGTAAAGAGTATAAATTAGTGAATAATATAAGGAAGTTTGCTGTGTGTTTATCTTAGGAACTGCATCCTAAGAAAGAATCAAGATCCGGCAGCTGAGAAGGGAATTGGGATCCAAAAGATCTTATTAAAACAGGTTAAGGCCAGGCATGGTGGCTCACACCTGTAATCCAAGCACTTTGGAGGCCAACGTGGGCGGATCACTTGAGGTCGGGTGTTCAAGACCAGCCTGACCAACATGGTGAAACCCCGTCTTAAAAAAACAAACAAACAAACAAAGAAACAAACAAAAAAAACAGGTTAAAGTGTTTGCAAATCCCAATGATAATAGGTGCCATTAGCTATTAAATCTTAATGATTGGCCAGGCGCGATGGCTTATACCTGTAATCTCAGCAGTTCGTGAGACGAGGCGGGTGGATCGCCTGAGGTTAGGAGTTTGAGACCAGTCTGGCCAACATGGTGAAACCCCGTCTCTATTAAAAACACAACATAATTAGCCGAGTGTGGTGGCATGCTCCTGTAATCCCAGCTACTCGGGAGGCTGAGGCAGGGGAATTGCTTGAACCTGAGAGGTGGAGGTTGCAGTGAGCTGAGATCATGCCACTGCTCTCCAGCCTGGGTAACAGCGAGACTTCGTCTCAAAGAAAAGAAAAAAAAAAGAAAATCTTAATGATCAAGTAGCTAAGAAATGAAGAATTGCCTTCATTCTTTGCTGAGGTGGGAAGAAACATAAGCTGCTGGAATGAGTTTGCAGATGGGGAGCAAAGTGGCTCTTAAAATCTCAGGAACTGTGATGTACCCTTACATGTGCCAATTAAAATGAAATCATGAATCCCAGTCTTTCCTGGTTGAGGGGAACGCTACAGCTGGAGAGGAAGAACCTCCTTCCTTTATTTTTCTGTAAATCATCCTGTCTTACTTTGAGCTCCTGTGCCTTCAGAAAGGGAGGACTTTGAGCCCCTGTACCTTCAGAAAGGAAGGAAACTTTAGTCTTTAGAAGAGTTCTGCTAGCTCCCTGGAATTTATGTCATGACTATGACATGAAAATTTCCCCAGGGATAAAAATTCAAGACCTGGCATCTTGTTATTGAGTTGTTTATCCACGCAGGTTAGCAATAAGACACTCATTCTGTATTTTAGCACAGCCATGGAGGTCTGATGGCTCTTTGTGACACCATGGTGTGGTCTCAATTTCTGAGCTGCACACAGAGTCACTTCTCCTCCTGGGATCTTGCCACTTCCTTGTTTGCACTGCACAGAAAGCATGAAGCAGCTAATCACCTTCTCGTTTCCTGCAGGTTTGGAGAATTCTTCTGGTGGGGCTTTTAGCGCTCTCCTTTCTTCTTACAAATATCTTGTTGATGTTGCATTCTCTTCTTTCTCTGGAACTGGTTTACTCAGGATTCCCAGGCCCAGGAAACTTCGTAAGTTCTGCTTTTTTTTTTCCTGCTAGGTTATTTGTCAGAGGCAAGAAATGCATGATTGAGTACCTGCTTGATTTAGGAAGAGAAAGGAAAAGAAGCATAGGTTGAATTTTAAAAATGTTATCAATTTGGCTAGGCATGGTGGCTCATGCCTGTAATCCCAGCACTTTGGGAGGCTGAGGCGGGTGGATTACCTGAAGGTCAGGAGTTTGAGACCAACTTGGCCAACATGGTGAAACCCCATCTCTATTTAAAATATAAAAAATTAGCAGGGCATGGTGGCGGCTGCCTGTAATCCCGGCTACTTGGGAGGCTGAGGCAGAAGAATCGCTTGAACCTAGGAGGTGGAAGTTGCAGTGAGCCAGGGTCACGTCATTGCACTCTAGCCTGGGCAACAAGAGTGAAACTTTGTCTCAAAAAAAATGTTATTCAGTTACAGTTGTGTCGGAGTTCTCAGAATTCAAAAGCTAGTTTTCTAATGCTGTAGCCTCTATTCAGGGCAGATACATCCCATACCGATGAGAGAGGACCCAGTGGAGTTCTTAAATATTTCAATAGATGAAGCCAGACAAGCAAACACCACTTCTCACCATTTCACTCACTGGTCAGTTCTTGGTTTTGCTGCTCTTATGACTTATTGTTAGTGGTGCAGGCATTAGATCATACACACCATTTTCAGAATTCCTGGTACAAAGAGATGCTTAAGGAATCTTACTTGATATTTGATATGGTTTGGCTGTGTGCCCACCCAAATGTCATCTTGAATTGTAGTTCTCATAATCCCCATGTGTCATGGGAGGGACCTAGCGGGAAGTAATCATGGAGGCAGCTTTTCTTATGCTGTTCTCGATAGTGGGTGAATTATAATGAGATCTGATGGTTTTATAAGCATCTGGTATTACTCCTGCTGGCTCTCATTTTCTCTCCTGCTTTCCTGTGAAGCGGTGACTTCTGCCATGATTGTAAGTTTCCTGAGGCCTCCCCAGCCACATGGAACTGTGAGTCAATTAAACCTCTTTTTGAATAAATTACTGTTTCGAGTATTTCTGCATAGCAGCATGAGAGCAGACTAATAAAGTAAATTGGTACCGGGAGTGGGGCTGCTATAAGGACACCCAAAAATGTGGAAGTGACTTTGGAACTGGATAACAGTCAGAGGTTGGAATGGTTGGGGGACTCAGAAGAGGACAGGAAAATATGGGAAAGTTTGGAACTTTCTAGAAATTGGAGGGCTCAGAAGACAGGAAGATGTGGGAAAGTTTGGAACTTCCTAGAGACTTGTTGAATGGCTTTGACTAAAATGCTGAGAGTGATATGAACAATAAGGTCCCGGCTGAGGTGATCTCAGATGGAGATGAGGAGCTTCTTGGAAACTGGAGCAAAGGTGACTCTTGTTATGCTTTAGCAAAGAGACTGGCAGCATTGTGCCTCTGCTCAATGTCTGTGTAACTTTCAACTTGAGAGAGATGATTTAGGATATCTGGCAGAAGAAATTTCTAAGTGGAAAAGCATTCAAGAGAAAGCAGAGCATAAAAGTTTGGAAAATTTGCAGCCTGACAATGCAATAAAAAAGAAAAACCCATTTTCTGGGGAGAAATACAAGCTGGCTACAGAAATTTCCTTAAGTAATGAGAAGCCAAATGTTCATCACCAAGATAATGGGGAAAATGTCTCCAGGGCATGTCAGAGACTTTCATGGCAGCCCCTCCTATCACAGGCCCAGAGGCCTAGAAACGAAAAATGATTTCATGGTCTGGGCCCAGAGCTCCTCTGCTCTGTGCAGCCTCAGGACACAGTACCCTGCATCCCAGCCACTCCAGCTCCAGCTGTGGCTAAAAGGGGCCTAGGCACAGTTCCAGTCATTGCTTTGGAGGGTGCAAGCCACAAGTCTTGGCAACTTCCACCTGGTGTTTAGCCTGTGGGTGCACAGAAGTCAAGAATTGGGGTTTGGAAACCTCTGCCTAGATTTCAGAGGATGTGTGGAAATGCCTGATTGTCCAGGCAGAAGTTTGCTACATGGGTGGAGCCTTCATGGAAAACCTCTGCTAGGGCAGCATGGAAGGGAAATATGTGGTGAGTGCCCCCACACGGAGTTCCCACTGAGGCTCTGCCTAGTAGAGCTGTAAGAAGTGGACCACTGTCTTCTAGACCCCAGAATGGTGGATCCACATCAACAGCTTGCACTGTGTGCCTGGAAAAGTTGCAGACACTCAATGCCTGCCTGTAAAAGCAGCCAGGCTGTGAGCTATTCCCTACAAACCACAAATGTGGAGCTTCCCAAGGTCATGGGAGCTCACTTTTTGCAACAGCATTGACTGGATATGAAATATGGAGTCAAAACTGGTCATTTTGGAACTTTATTATTTAATGACTGCCCTGCTGTATTTCAGACTTGCATGGGCCTGAGGCCCCTTTGTTTTGAACAAATTTCTCCCATTTGAATACCATTGGCATTCACCCAATGCTTATATCTCCTTTGTATCTAGGAAGTAACTAACTTGCTTTTGTCTTTACAGGCTCATAGGTGGAAGAGACTTGTCTCAGATGAGCCTCTGGATTTGAACTTCTGGGTTAATGCTGGAATGAGTTAAGACTTTGTGGGACAGTTGGAAGGGAATGATTGTGTTTTGAAATGTGAGGACATGAGATTTGGAAGGGTCCAAGAGTGTAATGATGTGGTTTGGCTGTGCCCCCACCCAAATCTCATCTTGAATTGTAGTTCCCATACTCCCTACGTGTCATGGGAGGGACTAGGTGGGAGGTAATTGAATCATGGGGGTGGTTTCCCTTATGCTGTTCTCATGATAGTGAATTCTCATGATATCTTATGGTTTTGTGTGTCTGGCATTTCCACTGCTGACTCTCATTTTCTCTCTTGCAACCCTGTGAAGAAATGCCTTCTGTCATGATTTTAAGTTTCCTGAGGCTTCCCCAGCCATGCGGAACTGTGAATTAGTTAGACCTCTTTTCTTTATAAATTACCTAGGCTCCGGTATTTCTTCATGGCAGTATGAGAATGAACTAATACAATGTTAATTGTTAATACTTTCTTTTTCTGACTTTTAGTTTAACATTTTTAAATGCCATTTTTTTTTCTTTTGGCTACTGAGTTCCCATTCCACTTGAATAGAATAGCAAATAGTAGAGAATTAAAGTTTAAAAGTATGTTGAATAGAAATTTGAATTTTGAAAATATTCATGTCTACAGTGAAATAGGAAGTGGAATACAGTAAGAAAATGAAACAAACGGAGTCCTTGTTCTTAAGGAACTGAAAGTTTCTGAAAGAAAGATTTTAGTGGTGCCTTTAAGCACAGAATTACAGCTTATAAAAGTCCATGTACATCAAAGGATGCAAAGCTTGGTGGCATTTTTGTGTGCACTGTTTTTCCTAGAGAGAATGGAAACTATGGAATAGAATCATAAGGCAGAAAATGAGAGTAAGAGTGATTATGTCAGGCAGCTTGCTGTAGTGGAGAATTAAAGCCAGATGCTTTTTCTAGCATGGCTGGTTTGGCTCCCAAGAACTGTGGATTCTACTGCTTTCTCCCTCTTCCTTCTCTGCATCTATTCAGGATATATAATGCCATCAAGAAGAACAAGACAGAAATGAAAATTTTCAATTCTTGTGTGAGTATAAATTCTATTCAAAACATATTATATTTTAAATACAATTCGATTACAAATAATTATAAGAGCCCACCAACAATGAAAAACTAGATGGCTTGAAAGCACCATACGGCTAGCTCTGAGCTGCAAGGAGAGTAGTGTAAAATGATTCATTAGCAAAAAGTAATCCCTGCAAGACAATAGATATAATCCAACACAGGAAATAATGTGGCTTGGAGACTGATATTTTACAACTTCTCTAGGTTATCAGTATTGAAAAACAAATGACACAATCAAAAAGTATTCTTTCAGATTGCTATGTGCAGTCTCTTCCAGAGGCCCTAAGAGAGATACTTGACTTACCTTCTGCTCTGAGAGAGAAAGCTGTCTCGTGTGGGTGGCCAAGAAAGGCTCTTTGGTAGTATTTTATTTCAGGACTTCTACCAGAGTGATTCACTTATAATTGGCTGACATAGTTATCATAGAGTTTCAGTGATCATTATGCTGTGTTAACTACAGAATATTGTAATTGCTGTTAGAATGACCACGAAATGAACCATACAATTTCAAAAGATACTTAGCCATTTTCAGAAAAGGTGCAAATGAGAGTTATTATGCTTTGAAGATTCCAGAGAGACTGATTAACAGAACTAACAGAGTGGAGACTAGATTAATGGCTTCATTTCTTCATGCTAGATGACCATTAGTGAACTTTCCTTTCTGATGTCCCCTGATATTAACCTTCCATTGGAGTTCATGCATTGCCAGGTGTTTTTGAAAAAATACTGAAGGTGATTTATTGGTATTTCACCCTCAGGTGTAGTGGGAAGAGGCTTTCTTCTTTAGAGATCTGAATTTCTGAAGTGAAGTCCCTAGAAGGAATTTCTGAAGGGAAGCTCCTAGAAGGCTCATTATTCTATTACACTGTCTCTTTTGCTGCATGCCTTCCAGATCCCTCCATCCTCTTGCACTTCTGCTGCTGGAATTTTTTTCTGATAGAGTTGCCATATCAGAACAGAAGCTGGCATGGTATAGTATGTGTACCAGAGAGAGAACCAGAGTGGTTTATCTTAGGCATGCAAGCTGGTTTTCATCTTGTAATTTTCCCATGGGTTTCAGAAACCTCAACTTGACAGAGACTTGACCACAGACCTTCTTCCTTTAGATGCTTGGAGGATCCTAAAGAGAAGAATCAGATTCCCAACCTCACACATAAATTTCAAGATGGTGCTTGGTAACATCTTTTCTATGTGGTGGCCAGAATGTTGAAAAGATTGATAAATCTTTATATACACTCAGTTCCTCTGCATTTGGAAAGAGGAAGAGGCTTGAGTAGCAGCAGAAAAATGATACGGCCATCTGCCATGGCATGTTTATGTTGTGTTTATTTTGCCTTTCCCACTTTTCCCTCATGGGAGGAATACGAGCAACTTATTACCTAATTCACTCCTAGAAGAGAGTTCTAGTCCTGGAAACTTGTTTCATACTATAAAAATGACAAAAACCGATTCCTCAAAATAATGGAATTAATGCCACATAAATTACTTTGCAGTATTCTTTTAGAATTTATTTTTCCACACGTCCTTTTCGTACTTTCTCCTGGCTCTGGTGTTATAAAGTTTGGATGGTAGAGGTAAGAGAATCTGCATAGGCATTCTTTATTTCACCAGGGACTGGAGCCTTGAGTTTAAAATTAGAACCTGCTAAACAATGTTATTGCCTAGTTAGGGTGAAAGGATAGCTTTGAAGGACTTTGAGTGGTAAATGCTTTGAGATTGGCATTTTCTGAGTGACAGGGTTGCCCACTGACTCATATGAGAAATTGATATTGGCAGTAGTTGTATTATTGAGTTGTCTTTTTTTTTGTAACCAGAGAGTTCTTATTTACTCTAGTTAAGATAGTCAGAACTGATGGTTGGGCAACTGGAAGGTGGGTGTGGTTGGACAAAAGGTATGAAACAGAAATTTTGTTATTATAAATAAGTCAGCAGTTACCAGTATTTTGATGTATTAAATCTTATAAAAGGAAAATTAGTGGTATTGAGTATTTTTAATTTTGGAAAATTAATCATAGTGTATGAGGATTAGAAGGACTTTAGAGTTCATATAATTGAATTATTAGAGACTTGAACAGTTTGTATAGTACTCTGATCAGACAAATTGTCCAGGTGTTTTTTGTTTTTGTTTTTGTTTTTTTTTTGAGATGGAGTCTTGCTCTGTCACCCAGGCTGGCGTGCAATAGTATGATCTTAGCTCACTGCAACTTCCACCTCCCAAGTTCGAGTGATTCTTCTACCTCAGCCTCCTGAGTAGCCAGTATTATAGGCATGTGCCACCATGCCCAGCTAAGTTTTTGTATTTTTATTAGAGATGGGGTTTCACCATGTTGGCCAGGTTAGTCTTGAATTCCTGACCTCAAGTGATCCACCCACCTCAGCCTCCCAAAATTTTGGATTACAGGCATGAACCACCACACCCAGCCATCCAATCTATGCTTGAATATCTTTAGGGATGGAAAGTGCATCTCTTTGCATAGTCTTATTTAATTATGAGCATTAAATTTTTAAAAAATGTAATAGTCAAAAGTTTACTTTCTAGCATATACATATTCTAGCTCCATTTCTTGGGTCATTGCAGAACAAATCTAACTACAGTTCTACCATTAATTCCAGATTGGTCTATGCATCTGAGACTTTTTACTTCCACAGAGAGTATCTCCAGATTTATATGACAGGGTTATATGGTTCTTTGTGATTCTGGTTTGACATTTGCTCAGATGTGAGTGTGATCTCTTCGTGTAGAACAGTGGCACCTCCAGTGCCTACATGCTAGATCTTGAATTTTATGATTACAACCTAAGATCAGGGAGGACTTTGGATGAGGAATCATTGATGGGTTTTTTGCAGAGTAGTGCCATTGAAAGACTTTTATTTTAAGTAATCTTTGGGGACTTACGGGGATAGACTTAAAGAGGATATTTTGGAAGCCAGAAACAAGTCAAAAGCTATTTCAATAGGAGGACTTAGAGCAGGAGCAATGGGCATGGAGAAAAGAGACTGGATATTAGAAACAGTAGAGGGTTGAATGTGGCTGGTGAAGGAGGAAGAGGAATCAGAATGACACCAAAGTTTCTAGCTTAGATATTGGTCTGTGAAAGATGGTGCCTTGAACTAAGAAAGAAAATCCTGGAGAAGGACCGGTTTTAAGGAAAAGATAAAATCTTTCAAACTGTGATTTCATTTAGCCTATATTCCTCCATCTCCTCTGCAAGAACATAATAGGAAAGCTCATGTCGGGACCTATTATTCATTGATATACTATGTGGCCATGTTCCCCTGATCTACTAATCTAGTGATCCTATTGGAAAAAGAAAATGAGTTTTATCTGACATGACTAGATATTGGCTGGGCTTTGCATCCCTCTTCTGTACTTCTTTGATCAATACTAATCAACTGTTAAGCACTTGAAGTTGGCAAAGCTTTATATGCTCATCGTCTACTGAAATAGATTGAGTTATAGTATGAGGGTTTTACAAATGTGTTTATTTTGCTCTGGTTTGTATTTTTTATGGTATGAATTCCTTTATTATTATCATTTTAAATTTTTTAGATTGGCACATAATAATTGTATAAATTTATGGAGTACATAGTGATGTTGCCATACATATAAATCAGGTCAAGGTAGTCAGCCTATCCACCATCTCAAACATTTACCATTTCTTTGTGTTGAGAACATTCAGTATCCTCCTGGCTATTTGAAACTATATAGTATGTTACTGTTGACTATCATCATCATACTGTACCGTAGAACTCTAGAAATTATTTCTCCTATCGAGTTGTCACTTTGTAACCTTTAACAGATCTCTCTCAATGTCATTTTTCCACTAACTCTTCACTGCCTCAAGCATTTGCTGTTTTACTTTTTACTTCTATGAGATCAACTTTTTGTTAGCTTCCACATGTGAGTGGGAGCATTTGGTATTTAACTTTCTACACCTGGTTTATTTCACTTAACAGGATGTCCTCCAGTTTTATCCACATTTGCATGAATGATAGGATTTCAAGTGTTTTTTTGTTTTTTGAGATTGAGTCTCACTCTGCGGCCCAGGCTGGAGTGCAGTGGTGTGATCTTGGCCCACCGCAACATCCACTTCCCGGGTTCAAGCGATTCTTCTTCTGCCTCAGCCTCCCAAATAGCTGGAATTACAGGCACACACCACAATACCTGGCTAATTGTATTTTTAGTGGAGACAGGGTTTCACCATGTTGGCCAGGCTTATCTCTAACTCCTGAGCTCAGGTAATCTGCCCACCTCAGCCTCCCAAAGTACTGGGATTGTAGGCATGAGCCACTGTGGCCAGCCTAGGATTTCATTGTTTTTTTGTTTGTTTGTTTGTTTGTTTTTTCCAATGGCTGAATAGTATTCCATTGTGTATCTATGCTACATTGCTTTATCCATTTTTCTCTTGGCTATTGTAACTAATGCGCCAATAAGCTTAAGGTCATAGATGTCTTTTCAATGTACTGATCTCTTTTTCTTGGGATAAATTCCTGGTAGTGGGATTAGTGGATCATATGTAGGTCTATTTGTAGTTTTTTAAGGAACCTCCTTATTGTTCTCCATAGTGGCTGTACTAGTTTACATTCCCACCAACAGTGTAGAAGAGCTCCCTTTCTCAGCATCCTTACCAACATTTGTTATTTTTTGTCTTTTTGATGATAGCCATTCTAACAGGGGCAAGATGATACTTCATTATGGTTTTTATTTGCATTTCTTTGATGATTAGTAATGTTGAGCATTTTTTCATGTATTTGTTGTCCATTTGCATGCTCTCTTTTGAGAAAGGTCTGTTCAAATCATTTACCCATTTAAAAATCAGATTGTTTTTATATTGATAAAATGTTTGAATTCCTTGTATATTCTGCACATAAATCCCCTGTCAGATGAATGGTTTGCAAATATTTTCTACCATTCTATAGGTTGTCTTTCACTATTTCATTTTCTTTGCTGTGCACAAGTGTTTTAGTTTGATATAACGGTATTTGTTTATTTTTGCTTTTATTGATGCTTTTGAAGTCTTATTCATAAAATGTTTTCCAAGATCAGTGTCATCACCTATTTCCCTTATGTTTTCTTCTAGTTCCATATCTTAGTTTTAGATCTTTAATCCATTATAACTAGATTTTTATATAGGGTGAGAGGTGAGAGTATAGTTCCATTCTTCTGCATGTGGATATTCAGTTTTTACAGCCCCATTTATTAAAAAAATTGTCCCTTCCTCAATGGATGTTCTTGGTACCTTTGTCAAAAATCAGTTGGCCATAGATATATGAAGTAATTTCTAGGTTCTCTATTCTGTTCCATTGGTCTGTGTGTCTGTTTTTATGCAAGTGTCATGCTGTTTGGATTACTACAGCATTGTAGTATATTTTGAAGTCTGGTAGTGTGATGTCTTCAGCTTTGTTCCCTTTGTTTAGGATTACTTTGGCTATTCAAGGCATTTTGTGATTTCATACAAATGGATTTTTTTCTCACATTTTTGTGAAAAATGTCCTTGGTATTTTGACGGGGATTGCATTGAACATTGCTTTGGGTAGTATGGTCATTTTAACAATATTGATTCTTCTAATCCATGAGCATGAGATATTTTCTCATTTGTTTGTATCCTCTTCAATTTCTTTCATAAGTGTTTTGTAGTTTTCATTGTAGAGGTCTTTTGCTTCCTTGGGGGGCGGTGCCCACCAGCTGCTGCCTGGAGGGCTGCTTCTCAGCCTGGGATACAGGCACAGGGATGGTTGGCTGACTTGGGGGCTTTCCCATCAGGGCTGGCCTGCCGACTGTTTCTCAGCCCTGGCATTGGGTGCAGACAGCCTAGGAGTATGTCTGTCAGGGGCAGCACGCAGATCTGTTTCTTAGACTCTGATTGTGAATCCAAAGCTATTGGGCAGGCCAGGGGCTTGTCTGTAGTGGGTAGGGCACTGTGGGGCTGTTTCTTAGGACCAGGGTGTGGGCAAATAGCTACTCCATCAACCCAGAAGCATGTTGGCTGCGTGGAGATATGAGGGCTTCTCCTGCTTGGGGAAGGGCGTGCAGCAGTTTGGCCGGCTCAAGGGTGAGTTTACCCTGGGCAGGACTGCCAGGCTGTTCCTCTGGTTTGAAGTGAGGACAGTGGGAATTGCTTTCCCTGCTGTGTGAGACCAAAGTCACAGCCAATCCTGGGCCCAGAATGTGCACTGCTGGGGTTGTGGCATACAGTCACCAATGTGAGCTTAGTGGAATGAAGATGTAGTCCCAGTGCAGTGACTGTTGACCCCAGAGCAAGGCATACTGCAGAGTCTTCTCTAGTCTTGAGACAGTGCCATGCAACAGCAGCTTGGCTCATAGGGCATGGGTGGGGAACAGGGAGCGCACACTTTGTACTCCTAATCCAGCGCAATGCAGCTGTGAGAATTCTGGGCATCTCTCCAAACTGTGCTCAGGGCTTGCAAGGATTGTGAAATTCTCTTATAAGGACTGAAGGTGTTCTTGGTGGCAATGGAGGCTGGTGGGACTCTTTGCCTTACCTTTCTGCTGCCACAGGAAGTTCTTCCTGATTCTGGGCAGATATGATCCAGGTGGGGAAGATGGGACTTCAGAGGCTACGTGTCTCCATACTGTCCTCCCAGACTTTCAATCACCACAGGTGCATCTCCACTCCCCCCTCTGCATTCCAGTGTTATTCCTTTGACACACTATTCAAATCTTATCTCTTTATTTGTTGCCTTGCTTCTTTCTTGGGGGAAGGATGAGTACCAGGGGTCTCTAATCAGCCATCTTTCTAATGTCCCCCAAAAGGGTGTTTCTGAGGCAAAAAAAAGATTTACAGCAAACTAATAGCTTTGAGTTTCTAATTCTTCAGTCAACTACAGCCGAGCTAAAGTCTTTATTAGCAAAATTTTAAAGTACAAATTTTTAATTGAAATGTTAGGAGATACAAAATTGTTCATCTGAAATCCAATTTCAGCTGTAACTCAGAGGCACTTTGTTTAGAGTAATGACTCTGTGTGTAGGGGCATTGTGATAAATTGCAAAGAAATGACACAGCAAACACTATTCTGCTAATATAGTAAAATGTTCTCTACCCTGCTTTTTGTAGACAGCCTGTACATAGTATTTATATTCCTTTCCAAGTCACTTATTTACCTGTGATGCTGCTTTCTACTTTTGCTGACAGTTCAATTAGTTGGTTATAAAACATATCGGGTAGAGGAACTTTAACAAAAGGTGGCCTAAATTAATAGGAAGCTAGATGCCATTTTTCCTTGTTTGATTAGTTGAACATTACGTGGGTTCTAAACTTAGTGTCTACCAGTGCATGGCAGGTTACTTAGATGTGTAGAATGAAGCCTGGGGAGGGGGGCAACTGCATCAGCACAAGGAGCATGCCCTTTCTGAAAAAACAAAAAACAAAAATGAGAAAAAACGCTGCTGACTATTTTGTTGTCATGAGGAGTTGCAGTCCATTATTTGTGGATCTCCTGAAATTTCAAGAGGAGTGAAAATATTTTATATGAAGTCTACTGCTTACAAAAATTGTCAATTAATTGGTATTAAACAAGCGCTGTGTAGACCAAACAAAATTGGCCCACGGACCAGAAATGCTCTGTGGGTTTACAGCATCAACACTGAAATATCTCTCTATATGAGCAGTGGTAGATTATATACTTTTACTCTTTTAAGCACTTACTTTAAGGGTTTATTAGGGGAAAGGTAGAATATGGTTATTGCTTAAGTCAGTTTAAGACTGCTACCTAAAACCATGGCTGATGTTTAACTGGCTTGCACTATTACATTGTATCACCAAGTTTTCACTTAAGTGGTTAAAGTTTTGAATATTATTTGTGCTTCAAATTAATAAACAACAGTTCTTACTAGCATGATTTAGGTATATGTTTACCTGAACATTGGGAGTTTTTTTTTTTTTTTAAATGAATTTATTCCAAGCATTGTAGAATTTCTCAGTTCATTAGCAGCCTACCTTAGAGACAGATTATAATATTTTCAATATTAATTTGTCAGACTGTATTTTCACTCATTTAATTTTGGCATATTATTTGATGACTCCTCCTCAGAAGCCTCTTTTAATGACTACTCTAACTGACATTTGGTAAAAAGCAGTAGTTTTCCTTCATCTGTATTCCTCAGAGAATCTTGGAATACTAGCTGTCCTTCCATTTAGGTCTTGTTTTTGGTAAATTAGTTGATGAAGCATCTTCAACTTAATATGAATATAGTTAATTAAATTGTCAATTATGTAAGACTTTAAAAAGTGTTCCGAATACATGATTATACTACATACCGTTTGTAACATACTTTTTTTTTTTCACACCCAAATACTTTTATTTTGAATAACAATTTATAGGATCTCAATATTGAAGCCAGAAATTACATTGTGATTATGGGCTCATGCCTGTAATCGCAGTTCTTTGGAATCCAAGTTGCGAGGGTTGCTTGAGGCCAGAAATTTGAGACAAGGCTGGGCAACATAGCAAGACCCATCTCTACAAAAAATTAAAAAATCAGCTAGGTGTGGTGGTGCATGTCTGTACTCCTAGCTACTTGGGAGGCTGAGGGGGAGGATCACTTGAGCTCAGTATTTCAAGGTTACAGCGAGCTATGATCTTACCACTGCACTCCAGCTTGGGTGACAGAATGAGATTCCATTTCTAAAGCAAAAAAGTATATATATTGAAAAAAATTACTTGAAAATTTTTAGAGTAGAAATTATCTTCATAGTTTCTAATCTATCCAGTCAAATGAGCCAGCAGTGGAGGGAGCACTGGATTTAGAGTCAGAGGCCTTTTCTTTTTTATCAGTCAATGCGACATTTAGATTTTCATTATTATTATCATTAAGATTTAAAAAGACATTCTGGGCCAGAAATGTAACTTTTTTGCAGCAGGATTTTATACTTATTTTTATTCATATGTGCTCTTCCAACTAAGAAAGAAAAAGCTTCAGCTGTCTGGAGCCTGTAGTGTTTGAAACTTACTAGCTCTCTTGCCTCTCGCTATAGAAATAAAAAAGGAGTTTTTAAAGTTGAATTTAGAAAAGCAGTCTGTTTTTCAGACCTGCAATGTTGCTAGTAATTGTAAGCCAGGTGTTACTCTTGGAAAATGAAGGTACTGATTATTTAAAAATAGTATGATGTGGAGGGCCAACTGTAAGACTTGGAGCTTTTTGCTATTTACATAGTGCAGACTTCTCCTCCAGTCAAAAGTGATAAATGAAACTTTCAGCCTCCATTCCTCAGCCTCTCAAATACATTTCTGAAAAGGGCATTGTTCCAGGGTTCCTTTGAACAACTCCCCACCCCTGAAATTGAAAGTCTTGACTATTTCACTCTCTTTCCCTTGAATCATATTGCCTGGGCAGCATGCCCTTGCTGTTGTGGCTTTGTTAACTGTTAGATATTGATTTATATGAACATGAAAGGACATATGGAATCTTAAATGAAGTCTCCAACTAACAATATGACAAGGCTAATCCACCAATACATATTTGATTTGCTTTTAAGAGGTTGCAGTGGAAGCCGATAGGAGGTATGAAATTTCTAATTCCAGCCTGGGTCTGATTCTAGCCCATACCTTGGGGATATTTATAAATCTGAGAGGGAGGAAAACTGAGGGGGAAAGGAAGAGGGAGAGAAAGGTAGAAGAAGGGAAAGAAAGAGGAATAGAGAAGAGAGACAGAGAGAGGAGAGTGCCGGATCTTGATCCATAGTATAATAGCCTCCCTAGCCCAATTACAAGCCTGCTTTTACCCTTAATTACTGTACTGATCTTTTGGGTGTATTGGGTTATTGAGAAACAATGCCTTGAATTTTCCTGAAAGTTCTTTCTAGCTGAGAGCATCTGCTAGGCACTGGCTTAATTCTTTCAAAGTTTCATGGCCACACCCTTGATTTTTATCTTTACCTTGAGGCCAAGTCTTAATGTGAAAATTTTTCTGACATAAGACAGCAAAGATGAGAAACAACTTTAGTTTCCATTCTAACAAATTCTAGAGTCTCAATTCCCCAATTTCTCCTTGTGAACTGTTTTGTTGACCTTTGTTTCTTTCTTATTGTACTTTATATGGAACTAATAATAGTCAGCTGATATTTTCAACATTCTGCTGGGAGATCAAGTCTAAAAATTCATAAGGTACATTTTGTATCTTCGAGTTACGTCAAGTGACCAGTTCTAACAAATGTCTTGTGCCGATATAACATGGGTGTTCATTTTTTCACTTTGTTCTAACAGTTGCCCCATTATTTTCCAGGCCTTTTTAGTAGTATCATTGCCACTTTTCCAGCTTGTTTGCTACCTACCTCATCCGAAGGTAATTCCACGTATGTGTGGTTTATGCTACAGTAGCGTAAGGTCTTTTAGGATGAGTGACGGCACCATGGATGCCATGGCAAACCCTGTGACCTGCACATACACCTCTGGATGGCCTCCCAGAATTAGAAAATCTGAAGTAACTGGAAAACCATGAAAAGAGTAAGAATAATCAACCCCTATGGTGCCTAATTAACTTGAGACATTCTCTATTGTTCCTTATTCCTGCCTCATTGATAAGGCAATTGGACTTTGTAACAGACCTTGGTCAAGCTCCTGAGTCCAAACCCTACAACCCCCTCTCAGCTTGCAAAAACTGCCCTAAACTAACTTCTGTAACTTCCCACTGCCTGCCCCAAACCTTTAAAACCAAATCCTTTCCCACCGCCCTCCGCTGACTCTCTTTTTAGAGTCAGCCCACCCTCACCCAGGTGAATAAACAGCCATGTTGCTCACACAAAGCCTGTTTCGGGGGGTGGGGGAGTGGGGTGGTCTCTTCATTCAGAGTGTGCATATTAACAAGTAGCACATTTCTTATAGGTACTAATTACCTATTGACATCATAATGCTGCGTAACAAACAACACAAAACTTGGTTTTCTTGAAACAATAAAAATTTATTTAGTGCGTGAGTCTGTGGGCCAGCAACTTGGTTCTTCTGGTCTCACATGCATGGAGATTGGTTGCATATTGTTGATCTAGTGTAACTTATCTGGGATGATTGGGATAACCTGACTCTGTTTTACCTTGCCTCATTCTTTAGTAGGTTAGCCCATGTAAATCTCACAGCAAAGTCAGAGGATTAAGAGAGTGTCAGAAGATTTTTTTCAAGCCTTTGTATGCATTTGCTGTTGTCCTCTTGGTCAAAGCATGCAATATGGCCAAATTCAGAATCAAAGTGCAAGGAAGTACACTCCTCTATAGTGAGAGGAACTGCAAAGTCACATGGACAAAGGGCATAGGTACAGGAAGAAGCTGAGAGTTGGGCCATTGCTGCCATCAGTCTGCCAAATTATCTCACCAGTATTCAGTATGGGACAGTACCTCAGCCATATTCTTGGGACTTCATCATTTCAGCATGCTCCAAGGAGTCAGTGACTTCCACCTAGCAGTATTTATATCCTCTTCTGAAGGATTTCCTTCTGCTAAGCAAAAGACCAGTCTACCCATGCAAACCGCAGGCTGGAAGTTCTAGGGAATTAGCCCTGTCCCCACTTAACATATTCAATTCAATCTTCAAAAAATGAATGATAGGAGTTGGTTTATGAAAATCCCATCTTTCGTATCCCTCTAGCTGGATAATTTGTAGGCATATATTTTATGCAATTTTCCAGAGCTCTAAGATATTAGGCACTAGTAGTGCACAATGGTAGCTGGCTTGAAAATATAACTTTTATCCTTAGACAGTTTCACTTATGTACTCTCCTAATGCTTAATTCTCTAAAAATAAATTGTTTACACTTGAAAGATTTTCTTATGATTTGCTGGGAACCTAAATTAATAGACTACATAATTTAACTGTCACTTTTCTTTTGATTTTGAGTTCACTTTGCTTATTTACGCTATGCACAAAATCCAGTTCTCAGTATGTGTCCCCTTCCTAATTTTCAGGAGTTTAAACACTAAGGTTTTTTTGGTGCTTATACTCTTTAGGTTCATTAGTAAGAATCTGTCTCTTTTTGTTTTCTGTCGCTTGTAACAGAATACCTGAAACTGAATAATTTATAAAGAAGAGGAATTTATTTCTTATAGTTATGAAGGCTGAGAAACCCAATGTCAAATGGCCACATCTGGTGAGGGCCTTCTTGCTGGTGGGGACTCTCTGCTGAGTCCTGAGGTGGTGCAGGGCATCACATGGCGAGTTGGCTGAGTGTGGTAGCTTAAGTCTCTCCCTTCTTATAAAGCCACCAGTCTCACTCCCATGAGAACCCATTAATCCATTAATGGATTAATACATTCCTGAGGGTGGAGCCCTTAGGACCCAATGACTTCTTCAAGACCCTATTTCTCAATACTGCCACATTGGAGATTAAGTTTCTTACATGAGTTTTGGAGGGGACAACCATTCAAAGCATAGCACATACGTGTGGTTTCTTCTACTGACTCTTAGGTAAATTTTATTAAATCTGGAGGGAGATAGTAGATTATGAGAACCTAAGCAAGGACAGGTATAATGGACAGATGCCTTGCTTGACCAGCTTCTATTTCTCCTTCTTCCTAATATTATTATTATTACCTGGAAACCATTTCTAAGAAGCGGAAAGCCACTTTCAGTCCATGTGTTTTTTTGGTGGGATGAACCCAGTTTCTGGGGTCTAAGAATGGGTTGGCGTGGCAGGCATGCTACTCAGGCTGGCCATGAGTATGTTCCAACTCTTCTATCAGAGGGCTCGAGTCCAGGAAAGATATGGGACCCTAGTCAGCCCAAAGAGTCAGCACTGGACATACATGAGAGCTACTGTTTCCAGAGGTTGCTCAGCTGGTAGACTTAAGGTCAGAGCTACTAATGGCCCTTTTTTTTTTTTTTTTTTTTTTTTTTTTTTTTTTTGCCTTTGCATGTGTAGGACCTGTGAAAGTAAGCAGGGGAAGTAAAGCCCTTTGATGGAGACAACAGAGTCAGAACAATATTGTTTTATCTCCTAAATCCAAACATGCCTGAAGCTAGAGTTACTTCTGAAATTAAAAAATTTATAAATAATTTATTTCTTTTCTCCCTAAGCCACTCACAGCCAAAATAGGCCTGACTATGTGAAGAGTACCAGTGGGTGTGAGGGAGAAGAGACAGATGAAGTGACATCTCAAGAGAACTCGATGATTGGCTGGATACGGAGTATGTGGGAGAAAGAGGAGACAAAGATAAATGTGAAGTTATTTAAATGGTTTGTGATGCTTTTAACCCAAGGAAAGCTATGTCTGATGTAGAAACAGCTTTTTCTTTTACATATCCAATCCACATATAAAAACATATTTAAATAATAAATTTTAAGGCTGGTAAACTAGAAATTGGTGACTGCTTCTCAGTAGCAAAGTTTTTTCTTTAATTATTGTTGGCTTAAAATTTTTGCTGAGTACCGCTAAGAGTATACAAAGTAACTCTTTGAATTTTCAAAGCGCTTTGTAGATTTCAAATTACTTTGGAGTCTCTCATTTGATGCTCACAAGGACTGTGTAGTAGGTGGGAGAGTTAACATCATTCCCCATTTACTGATGAGTTCACTGAGGTACTGAGAGGTTAATATAATTAACTAAGGAAACCGAGAAAATATCTTGGAGGGATGGTGTGAAAACCCAAAATTTCTAGTCCAGTGCTTTTCCATATATCATCCAGTTCTCTGATTCCTAGTAATTATAGTAACTTGTAATCAATGATAAAATTATAGGCAGTGACCAAGTTACCCAGTAACATTCCAAAAATGCCATCACATTTTCTTTTAAGCATTATAAAATATATTTAATCAAGTCAGAGCTATTGTAAAAGAGTAATAAACTAGAATGATCTTGGAAGACTGACTTAGCCAGAGTCCCCATGTAGGTCTGAGTGCTCATTGTGGGTCATGGCTGCTTTCTTGTATCTCATATATCCTCTGCAATTCTGGGAGGGAGAGAAGGTAAAAATAGGAGAGGACTCTGGCTTAAAGGGGGAGGGTTCTATAAATTGGAAGTATCACTTTGGATGGTGAAATGTTTTCTGGCTAGTTATGTAATTCTGATATGCTTTTAACTTCTAGTTCCTAGGAAACAAGTTGTTGCAACTCTTATTGGAGGAAGTATAAGGTGATCTCAGGGAAGTAGAGAAAGGCCAGTTGCCTGCCAAATCTATGATCAAGTCAGCTCCACAGTCAGTTGAATAAACAGGAGTTATTATATATATGAGAGGTTTTGGTCAGGGAAAAGGTGTAAATAGATTAAGTAAATTGACAAAGAACAACATATCGGGCCATTAGGCAAAACTCATCATGTGTTCTGCATAACATAAATGCAGGTCATCTTAGCTACACATTTAATTTTCAAGTGCTAACAAAATGGGGCTCGATTTCAAGTAATACTAAATAATTTAATACCATTTCCAAATGTTAATTTCTTTGTGGGAATGTAGGAAATGTTGAGCCTAATGCAAAGAATTTCTGAACACCTGAAAAGACTTTCTTCACTTTGTATAATTACCTGGTTTGATGTTCTGTTGCTATATGAAATATTGTTTACATCATGTGGTATCAGAGCCAAAATTTGAATTTCATCCAAATCATTTAGTTAAGCTCAAGTTTACAAAGGAAACTGATGATCTGGCTTTATTTCAGTGTATCGATTCTGGATTCATGAGCTTGTGTCAAAATGTGATTACGTATTCTCTTATTTCTGCACAAGCCCCTACCCTTAGCTTACCTCTGCTAAGAAGTCTTTGTTGTACTGATTCTTCATTTCACTTTAAACTTGTACTTAGGTAAAAATATGATTATGACCCTTTTTCTTTACTTGAGAAAAAGGAGACAATAAATGCATGTGATAAATCAATATTATTCCAAATAAAAATAAAAAGCAAATTGAAGAAAGGACAAACCAATGTTGAATTTGGACAAGACTTTGTGGAACTTAGGATGATTGAGATATGTCTAGTGTCTCAGGTGGCCTCTGCAATTTTGGCAGAGGAAGAAGGTACAAATGGGGAGAGGACTCTGGCTCAAGGTAGAGGGGGGCTTCTACAAATTGACAAATGTCACTCTACATGGTTTTGAAAATAGAATATGACCTTGCTTTATAAAATTCTGGATGTGATGTTCTGTTGCTTTGTGAAATGCTTTTTGTAATATATATTATATTTGTATATATCATTATATATTATATGATAGGAAGAGGGGCAGAAAAAGAATTGCTTTCTTATCACCAACTCTCTTACAAAATATTTCCCTTCTTACTTCACCTGAAATAGTGTGCTTAAGGGAGAGGATGGGAAGATGAAGCAGCTGGGAAAGGTCAGGCTGGGGGACAAGAAGAGTAGAAAGAAGGCAGATGGTGTTTTCAGAATAGATGGCCTCTGATCATAAGTAGAGGCATCATATTGACATTGCCAAAAAGATGGGAGCTCAAGCTCTCTCCTACGGCTGTTTTAAAAATAAAATGTTCTTGTCTTATACAGAGTAGACCATGTCCTAAAAATATGTTGGGTACCCAGGTGCTGTACTCATAATGCTCAGTAGAGAGCAACCTATCTGACACTTACTTAAAGGCCCCACTCAAATGCTAACAGAAGCTCCTTTGGATTTTGCTGCAATCCTGTGTATTTCTTATTTTGATGGAATACTTCATATGCATGTTTTACTTCATTGTTGGCTTTGTCCAATCAATGGTCCATTTTACAGATGATAAATTTATACATAAAAATCTACTTTATTTCTCTTAATTGCTTGTATTAGGCTGTTCTTGCATTACTATAAAGAACTCTCTGGGCCTTGGTAATTTATAAAGAAAAGAAGTTTAATTGGCACATGATTCTGTGAGCTTTATAGGAAGTGTGCTGGCATCTGCTTGGAGTCTGGTGAAGCCTCAGGGAGCCTTCAGTCATGGCAGAAGGCAAAGGGGGAACAGGTCCACCCGATGTGGAAAGCAGGTTGAGCGAGATAAAGTATGTTGGGTGCCACATACTTTTAAACAACTAGATCTCATGTGAACTCAGAGTGAGAGCTCACGTCACCAAGGGGATGGCCCAAACCATTCATGAGGGATCCTTCTCCATGATCCAAATACCTCCCACCAGGTCCCACCTCCAACACTGGGGATTACATTTCAACATGAGATTTAGGCGAGGACAACTATCCAAACTATGTCAGTGCTCTATTCTATAAATGTACCACACTTTATATATCCATTCCCCTGTTGTTGGACATTTCCAAGTTTTAAAGTTACAGAAAAAAAAGGAAATGATGTGTTTTCGTGTATTAAACCCTGGGCCCATCTGAGGCTTCTTTTTCAAAAAACATTGATATCTAGAACTGAAACGTTTGGTTCACTGGGTATTTTCAACTCTAATACTTTCATAAAGATAGCTGAAGTGACTTCTTTAATTTATACTTTCAACATCCACTAGCAGTCCTTGGGGATATCTGATTGCCCACAGTCTCACCAACATTTGATAATTTCAGATAGTATTGCAAATCAAATGGATGCAAAGTGTTATCTCACTGTTATTTAATTTTCATTTGCCTTTTAATCAGAAGGTTGAACATCATTTTACATGTTTATGAATCATTTGAATTGTTTCTGTGAATTTTCCTCTTTTATTACCTTTGCTCTTATTTTCTATTTGTTTATCTTTTTCATAGTTTTTAGGCTAGTTGTTTAATATCTTAGAAAATAATCTATTGTTTGCTTTGGGTGAAGCAATTAGTTTTTTCTTGCTCATTGATTATGTTTTGATTTTTTATGTGATGTCTTCTGGTCTGATGTGCACATGTTTTAAATTTTGATGGAGTCAGATACACTGTTCTTTTTCTTTGTGTATATGTGTGCGTGTGTTTGAGAAGACCTCCTGACTCATTTTTTTCTATGATACTTCTTATTTATTGCTGTGATATTGTGATTTATAACAAGAAATATATATTTTGGTCTTTTGGCATGCAGTTACTAAAATTCTTGAGATCTCTGAAATGGTAAGCATCTTTTTGTATGCTAAAGAGAGAGCTAATGGCTGGGATTTCTGGGATAGCTTCTGGATGGGAATGGTTGCTACAGAACCATCCACGTGATTAGAGGGTGGACTATTCAGCCCCACACCCCAGACTTTGGGGAACTTACGGAATACAGCAGACAGCTCTACGAGGAAAACTTATAGCAGTAAATGCCTATTGAAAACAGGCATTTTAAAAATATAAAAATATCTCCAATAAACAACTAAATGTTATATCTCAAGGAACTAGAAAAGAAGAACAAAATAAGTTCAAAGTTAGCAGGAGGAAGGGAAAAACCGAGAAAGCACAGGTAATAAAAGCACAAATGGACAATGGAATAGTGTCAAACTATAAAACTTCTTCACAGCAAAGAAAACAGTTAATAAAGTGAAGAGACAACCTACAGAATGGGAGAAAATATTTGCGAACCATACATCTGATAAGGGGTTAATATTCAAAATATTTAAGGAATTCAACAACGCAATAATGTTAAAAAATGAACAAAAGACCTGAACAGACATTTCTAAAAGGAAGACATGGTCAACGGGTATGTGAAAAAATGCTCAGCATCACTAACAATAAGGGACATGCAAACTAAAACCACAATGAGATATTATCTTAAACCTATTAGAACAGCTTTTATCAAAAAGGTGAAAGACAAATGTTTTTGAATTTATGGAGAAAGGAAACTTTTGTATATCATTAGTGGAAATGTAAATTACAGCCATTATGAAAAATGCTATGGAGGCTCCTCAAAAAACTAAGACTAGAACTACCACGTGATTCAGCAACCCTGTGTCTGGGTATATATCCAAGGGAACTGAAATCAATGTGGAATTCACAGATACACATTTTTCCCGTGTGTGCTCCCATGGAGTTGCAGTATTTTCACAATAGCCAAGATACAGAATCAATCAAAGTGTCCATTAAGAGATGAATTCATAAAGAAAATGTGGTGTATATACACTATGGAATATGATTAAACATTTAAAAAGGGGAAATCCTATCATTTGAATCAACATGGATGAATCTGGAGAATATAATGCTCAGTGAAATAAGGGAGGCACAGAAAGATAAATGTATGTGGAATTTTAAAAAGTTGATCTCATAGAAGAAGGAGGTAGGATGGTTGTTTCCAGAGGGTGGGGTGTGGGGGAGCAAGGGAATGGGGAGTTGTGGATCAAAGGGTACAAAGTTTCAGATAGAGAGGAGGAAGAGATTTTGAGATCTATTGCACAGCAGGATGACTATAGCCAATAATAATGTATTATATGTCTCAAAATAACTAAGAACAAATTTGAAATATCTCACCATAAAAAATAATGGTAATCAAGGTGATGGTTATGTTAGTTTGGTTTAATCATTCCACATTGTATTCATATAGCAAAACATCACATGGTATCCCATAAATGTATATAATTATAATTTGTCAATCAAAAATAATATTAAAAAATCGAAATTTTTATTTGTCTTCACTTTATTCTTTTAAGGAGGAATTGTACAGTATGTCATAGCTAATATTATTTTTTTCTTAGTCTTAAAAAATATATCTACAGTTTCTCTGTTAAGTATGATGTTTGTTATAAAGTTTTGGTAGTTAGCCTTTCACAATTTCTTTTTTTATAATTAGGCTTTTTATTTTTGTTCACTTTTTCTTGGGCCAATTCTGGTAATTTATAGTGATAATTTATTTTAGTTATGTATACATAATCGTGTAACACATGTTATGTGTGACAACTTAGAATGTCACATAAAACCAGTTATGTAACTTGTTTCTAATTCATGGTGCTCTTCTGTGGATGAGGATATTTTGACTCTCACACACCCAAATACTGCTGTATATTCCCAGCTGCCTGTTTCTTTTAGGACACCTCTGTTATTGGTGTACAGAAGTTTTATTCTTTTGTGTTAGAGAATTATGCACTTATTAATACATTTAAAAAATTTTTTCTTATTTGGATAGCTTTTGAGGTACATGTGGTTTTTGGTTACCTGGTTGAATTACATAGCAGTGAATTCTGAGATTTTAGTGCACCCCAATCCCTGCCTCGGTTATGCACATTGTAGCCAATATGTAGTTTTTCATTTGTCACCCCTCTTCCACGCCCCCTGTTCTGAGTTTCCAAAGTCCGTTATATCACTCTACTTGCCTTTGTGTATTTATAGCTTTGCTTCTGCTTATAAGTGAGAACATACAGTGTTTGGTTTTTCATTCCTGAGTTACTTCACCTATAATAATGGCCTCCAGCTCCATCTAAGTTTCTGCAAAAGACATTATTTCATTCCTTTTATGGCTGAGTAGTATTCCATGGTATGTATATATCACATTTTCTTTATCCACTCATTGGTTGATGGGCACTTAGATTGGTTCTATAGCTGTGAAACTTTGAATTGGGATGCAGTAATCATATGTGTTCTTGTGTCTTTTTTTAATTGTACTTTAAGTTCTGGGGTACATGTGCAGATCTTGCAGGATTGTTGCATAGGTACACACATGCCATGATGGTTTGCTGCCTCCATCCCCCAGTCACCTACATCAGTCATTTCTCCCAATGTTATCCCTTCTCAACCTCCCCACCCCCTGCTGCCCCTCCCCTAGCCCCTGCTCCCTAACAGACCCCAGTGTGTGATGCTCCCCCCCCATGCCTGATGCTCCCCTCCCTGTGCCCATGCGTTCGTATTGTTCAACAGTTGCCTATGAGTGAGAACATGCAGTTTGTTTTTCTGTTCTTGTGTCAGTTTGCTTAGAATGATGGTTTCCAGATTCATCCATGTCCATATAAAGGACATGAACTCATCCTTTCTTGTGACTGCATAGTATTCCATGGTGTATATGTGCCACATTTTCCTTGTGTAGTCTATCATCGATGAGCATTTGGGTTGGTTCCAGGTCTTTGCTATCATAAACAGTACCACAATGAACATATGTGTGCATTTATAATAGAGCAATTTATAATCCTCTGGATATATACCCAGTAATGGGATTGCTGGGTCAAATGCTGTTTCTATTTCTAGATCCTTGAGGAATTGCCACACTGTTTTCCACAATGGTTGAATTAATTTACACTCCCACCAACAGATGATCTACATCCTTTCCAGCATTTGTTGTCTCCAGATTTTTAAATGATCACCATTCTAACTGGCATGAGATGGTATCCCAATGTGGTTTTGATTTGCATTTCTCTAATGACCAGTGATGATGAGCATTTTTTTATATGTTTTTTGGCATCATAAACGTCTTCTTTTCAAAAGTTTCTGT
>NW_016107319.1:9311675-9360071 GCF_001604975.1 Cebus imitator
TTTTTTAATAAATATGCTTTAGTTCTTTGTAGATTCTAGTTATTAGTGCTTTTTCAGATGGGTAGACTGCAAAAAGTTTTTCCCATTCTGTTGGTTGTCAGTTCACTCAAATGATTGTTTCTTTTGCTGAGCAGAAACTCTTAAGTTTAATTAGATCCCATTTGTCTATTTTGGATTTTGTTGCCATTGCTTGTGGTGTTTTAGTCATGAAGTCCTTGCCTATGCCTATATCCTGAATGGTATTGCCTAGGCTTTCTTCCAGGGGTTTTTATGGTGTTAGGTCTTATTTTAAATCTTTAATCCATTTGGAGTTAATTTTAGTGTAAGGTGTCGGGAAGGGGTCCAGTTTCAGCTTTCTGCATGTGGCTAGCCAGTTTTCCCAACACCATTTATTAAACAGAGAATCCTCTCCCCATTGCTTGTTTTTGTCAAGTTTGTCAAAGATCAGATTGTTGTAGATGTCTGGCGTTAATTCTGAGGCCTCTGTTCTGTTCTGTTGGTCTGTATCTCTGTTTTGGTACCAGTACCATGCTGTTTTGATTACTGTAGCATTGTAGTATAGTTTGAAGTCAGGTAGTATGTTGCTTCCAGCTTTGTTCTTTTTTCTTAGGATTGTCTTAGCTATGCAGACTCTCTTTTGGTTTCATATGAAGTTTAAATTGATTTTTTTCCAGTTCTGTGAAAGTCAATTGTAGCTTGATGGAGATAGCATTAAATCTATAAGCTACTTTGGCCAGTATGGCCATTTTCATAATATTGATTCTTCCTAACCATGAGCAAGGAATGTTTTTCCATCTGTTTGTGTCCTCTCTTACTTCCTTGAGCAGTGGTTTGTAGTTCTCCTTGAAGAGGTCCTTCACATCCTTTGTTAGTTGTATTCCTAGGTATTTTATTCTCTTTGTAGCAATTGTGAATGGGAGTTTGCTCATTATTTGGCTCTTTGTTTGTCTGTTATTGGTGTATAGGATGCTTGGGATTTCTGTACATTGATTTTGTATCCTGACACTTTGCTGAAGTTGCTTATCAGTTTAAGGAGATTTTGGGCTGAGATAATGGGGTCTTTTAAATATGCAATCATGTCATCTGCAAATAGAGACAATTGGACTTCCTCTTTTCCTAATTGAATACTCTTTATTTCTTTTTCTTGCCTGATTGCTCTGGCTAGAACTTCCAATACTATATTGAATAGCAATGGTGAGAGAGGGCATCCTTTTTTAGTGCCAGTTTTCAAAGGGAATGCTTTCAGTTTTTGAGCATTCAGTATGATATTGGCTGTGGGTTTGTCATAAACAGGTTTTATTATTTTGAGATATGTTCCATCAGTTCCTAGTTTATTGAGAGTTTTTAGTATAAAGGGCTGTTGAATTTTGTTGAAGGCCTTCACTGCATCTATTGAGATAATCATGTGGTTTTTGTCTTTGGCTCTGTTTATGTGGTGGATTACGTGTATAGACTTGCATATGTTCAACCAGCCTTGCATACCCAGGATGAATCCTACTTGATTGTGATGAATAAGCTTTTGATGTGCTGTTGCATTCAGTTTTCCAGTATTTTACTGAAGATTTTTGCATCTATGTTCATCATGGATACTAGCCTGAAGTTTTCCTTTTTGGTTGTGTCTCTGCCAGGTTTGGGTATCAGGGTTATGTTGGTCTCATAAAATGAGTTAGGGAGGATTCCCTCTTTTTGTATTGTTTGGAATAGTTTTGAAAGGAATAGTACCACTTCCTACTTGTACGTCTGGTAGAATTTGGCTGTGAGCCCATCTGGACCTGGACATTTTTTCGTTGGTAGGCTATTAATTGCTGCTTCAACTCCAGCCCTTGTTATTGGTCTATTTAGGGATTCATCATCTTCCTCGTTTAATCTTGGGAGGGTGTAAGTGTCCAGGAATTTATCCATTTCTTCAAGATTTACTGGTTTGGGGCATAGAGTTGTTTGTAGTAATCTCTGATAGTGGATTGTATTTCTGTGGAATCAGTGGTGATATCCCATTATCATTTTTTTTATTGCATCTACTCAATTATTCTCTCTTTTCTTTCTTATTAGTCTGGCTAGCAGTCTTTTTTTGTGGATCTTTTCAAAAAACCAGCTCCTGGATTTATTGATGTTTTGAAGAGTTTTTTGTGTCTGTATCTCCTTCAGTTCTGCTCTGATCTTAGTTTGTCTTCTGCTAGCTTTTGAATTTTTTTGATTATGCTTCTCTAGCTCTTTCAATTGTGATGTTAGGGTGTCAATTTTAGATCTTTTCTCGCTTCTCATGTGGGCATTTAGTGCTATAAATTTTCCCCCAGACACTGCTGGGGGGAAGTTTGTCCCAGAGATTCTGGTACGTTGTGTCTTCGTTCTCATTGGTTTCAAAGCACATCTTTATTTCTGCCTTCATTTCATTGTTTATCCAGTAGTCATTCAGGAGCCTGTTGTTCAGTTTCCATGTAGTTGTGTGGTTTTGAGTGAGTTTCTTAATCCTGAATTCTAATTTAATTGCACTGTGGTCTGAGAGACTGTTATGATTTCCATTCTTTTGCATTTGCTGAGGAGTGATTTACTTCCAATTATGTGGTCAATTTTAGAGTATGTGTGATGTGGTGCTGAGAAGAATGTATATTCTGTGGATTTGGGGTGGAGAATTCTGTAGATGTCTATGAGATCCGCTTGGTCCAGATCTGCATTCAAGTCCTAGATATTCTTGTTAATTTTCTGTCTTGTTGATCTGTCTAATATTGACAGTGGATTGTTAAAATCTCCCACTATTATTGTGTGGGAGTCTAAGTTTCTTTGTAGGTTGTTAAGAACTTGCTTTATGTATCTGGGTGCTCCTGTATTGAGTGCATATATATTTAGGATAGTTAGCTCTTCTTGTTGCATTGATCTTTTTACCATTATGTAATGCCCTTCTTTGTCTCTTTTGATCTTTGTTGGTTTAAAGTCCATTTTATCAGAGGCTAGGATTGCAACCTCTGCTTTTTTTGCTCTCCATTTGCTTGGTAAATCTTCCTCCATCCTTTATTTTGAATCTATGTGTGTGTCTTTACATGTGAGATGGATCCCCTGAATGTGGCATACCTATGGGCCTTGACTTTTTATTTAGTTTGCCAGTCTGTGTCTTTTAATTGCGGCATTTAGGCCATTTATGTTGAACATTAATATTGTTATGTGTGAATTTGAACCTGCTATTTTGTTACTAGGTGGTTGTTTTGCCCATTAGTTGGCACAGTTTCTTCATTGCATCATTGGTCTTTACCATTTGGTATGTTTTTTCAGTGACTGGTGCTGGTTCTTCCTTTCCATGTTTAGCACTTCTTTCAAGAGCTCTTATAAGGCAGGCCTGGTGGTGACAAAATCTCTTAGAAATTGCTTGCCCATGAAGGATTTTGTTTCTCCTTCACTTATGAAGCTTAGTTTGGCTGGATATGAAATTCTGGGTTGAAGTTTCTTTGCTTTACGAATGTTGAATATTGGCCCCCACTCTCTTCTGGCTTGTAAGGTTTCTGCCAAGAGATCCACTGTGAGTCTGATGGGCTTCCCTTTGTGGGTGACTTGACCTTTCTCTCTGGCTGCCCTTAGCATTTTTTTCCTTCATTTCACCCCTGGTGAATCTGACGATTATGTGCTTTGGGGTTGCTCTTCTTGAGGAATATCTTTGTGGTGTTCTCTGTATCTCCTGGATTTGAATGTTGTCCTGCCTTGCTATGTTGGGGAAGTTCTCCTGGATAATATCCTGAAGAGTGTTTTCCAGCTTGGATTCATTCTCCGCATCACATTCAGTTACACCGATTAAGTGTCGATTAGGTTTTTTTCATATAATCCCATATTTCTTGGTGGCTTGTTCATTTCTTTTCACTCTTTTTTCTCTGATCTTGCCTTCTTGTTTTATTTCATTTGTTGATATCCTTTCTTCTGCTTGGTCAATTCAGCTATTGAAACTTGTGTATGCTTTGCAAAGTTCTTGTGCTGTGTTTTTCAGTTCCATCAATTTGT
Organism: Cebus imitator; assembly: GCF_001604975.1. Classification (NCBI taxonomy): domain Eukaryota; kingdom Metazoa; phylum Chordata; class Mammalia; order Primates; family Cebidae; genus Cebus; species Cebus imitator. The sequence continues at coordinate 9,315,657 of NW_016107319.1, forward strand.
TTATGTTCTTCTCCAAACTGGTAATTCTAGTTAACATTTCATCTAACCTTTTTTCAAGGTTTTTAGTTTCTTTGCATTGGTTTAGAACATGTTCTTTTAGCTCAGAGGAGTTTGTTATTACCCACCTTCTGGAGCCTGCTTCTGTCAATTCATCAAACTCATTCTCCATTCTGTTTTGTTCCCTTGCTGGTGAGGAGTTGTGATCCCTTGGAGGAGGAGAGGCATTTTGGCCTTTGCTGATTTCATTCTTTTTGTGCTGGTTTCTTCCCATCTTCATGGATTTATCTACCTTTGATCTTTGAGGTTGATGATATCGGATGGGGTCTCTGAGTGGACATCCTTTTTGTTGGTGTTGAAGCTATTTCTTTTTGCTCTTTAGTTTTCCTTCTCACAGTCAGGCCTTTCTGCTGTAGGACTGCTGGAGATCCACTTCAGACCTTGCTTGCCTGGGAATCACGTGCAGGGGCTGCCAAACAGCAAGGAATGCTGCCTGATCTTTCCTCTGGTAACTTCATCCCAGAAGAGTATCTGCCAGGTGTCAACCAGAGCTCTCCTGTATGAGACGTCTCTTTGGTTATACAGAGGTCACGTAGCCTCTTGAGAAGGCAATTTGTCCCTTGTCTGCCTGCAGAGGTGCTGCTGGGCTGCCATGGGCTCAGTCCAGCTGCTGTGTAAGCTTCCTCTGGCCTTTGTTTACTCAGGTAAGACTAGAACTGCCTCAGCAATGACAGACACTCTTCCCCACTCTGAGCTTGATTGTCCCGGGTTGAGCTTGAACTGATGTGCTGGTTGCGAAACTCTCAAGCAAGAGGGCTTCAGTTTGCTGGTCTTTGTGGGGGTGGGACCCACCAAGCTGTATCACCCATCTCCCTGCTTTCAGCTCCCCCTGTTTCTGGGCAGTAGGAAGCTCCATCCCTCAGGCACTCTTGGCACTAGTCAAAATGTCCACCCAGATCTATGCCAAAAACCTGTGGTGCTGGCTGGAACTACCACTCAGTTCTGTGCTGGTAACTCTTGGTGCTTTTCAGCCTGGTGGGGATCTCCTGATCTGTGGGTTGCAAAGGCCATGGGAGAGGCACAGTATGTGAACCGGAGTGCCAGAGGGGAAAAGCTCCTGATCTGCCTGCCAATTTCACTTCTGGGTGAGGCAGTGCCCTGCCCTGCCTTGCTTTGCCCTCCTTGAGCTACACCCACTATCCAACCAGTTGCATTGAAATGAACCTGGTACCTTGGTTGGAAATGCAGAGATCACTTGCCTTCTGCATTGCTCTTGGTGGGAGCTGCACTCCGGAGCTGTTCCTATTTAGCCATCTTGGCCCAGCATCCCATTGTGCCTTTTTCATATCATGATGTCTTTTCATTTGGGTAGATACCCCGTAGTGGGATTTCTAGATCAAATGATTAATCTACTACTAGTTCTTTAAGGAAATCTTCATACTGTTTTCCACCGATGTTGTGCTAATTTACATTCCCACCAGCAGTGTATAAACATACCACTTTCACCACATCCAGGTCAACATCTATTGTTTTCTGACTTTTTAATTATGATCATTCTTGTAGGAGTAAAATGATATCTTTTTGTTTAGGAGATGCCCAGTAGCAGGACTGCTGGATTGAATGATAGGTCTACTTTTAGTTTTTAAAGAAATCTCCATCCTGTTTTCCATAGAGGTAGTAATTCTTCTTTTCTGATTTGGATGCCCTTTATTTCTTTCTCTGACCTGATTGCTCTTGCCAGGACTTCCAGTCCTATGTTGAATAAGATTGCCTAACACCTTGCACCTTCTCTGTAGGCTCAGGAGGGATGAGTGCCAGGGATAAGGTAAAATTTTGGTCATATATATGACTGATTTTTTACAAAGATGAAATTAAAATTATTTGTTTAGGGCCATGTAACATCCCCCAAATGGTGTTGGTCAAGGAGTACAAACTTTCACTTATAAGATGAGTAAGTTCTGGGAATTTAATATGTAGCATGATGACAATAGTTAATAATACTGTACAGATGTTCCTTTATGGGATCACATCTCAACAGATTCAACGTAAGTTGAAAATATTGTAACTTAGGAGTGTCCAATCCTTTGGCTTCCCTGGGCCACACTGGAAGGATTGTTTTGGGCCACACATAAAATATGCTAGCACTAATGATAGCTGATGAGCTAAAAAAAAATCACCAAAAAAATCTCATGTTTCAAGAAAGTTTACAAATCTGTGTTGGGCCTCTTTCAAAGCCATACTGTGTCACATGTAGCCCATGGGCCATGGGTTTGACAAGCTTGTTGTAACTTTAAAATGCATTTAATACACCCAGGCTACAGAATATCATAGCTTAGCCTAGCCTACTCTACATATGCTCAGAACACTTATATTAGCTACTTGGGCAAAATCACCTAATACAAAACCTACTTAATAATAAAGTGCTCTATATCTCATGTAATTTATTGAATACTGTACTGAAAGTGAAAAACAGAATGGTTATACGGGTACTTAAAATGCAGTTTCTACTGACTTTGATTTTTACACCATCTTAAAATTGAAAAATTGTAAATAGGGAACTGTCTGTATTGTATCCTTGCAATCTGTTAAAAGAGAGGCCTTAAATGTTCTCATCACACAGCAAAGACTATGTGAAGTGATGGAGGTGCTGACTAACTTGATATCACTTCGCAATATTTACATATATCAAAGCATTGTAACTCGATTGGAGATTCACTCCCTCGATGCTTGCCAAGTCAAGTTAACAAGAGTGAGGTCTGATATAAAGAAAGTGACTTTTTAATTCAAACTTAGCTTATGGAAAGAAGTCCAGGCTCCTGCCTTTAAAGCCATGGTTTCACTTTTGGGGCAGAAAGTCAGAGCTTTTAAAAAGGAACTTGGCATGAATGGCATGCAGGGAAGGAGAGGTTGGGAGTCTAGGTGACTTGCTTGGTTGCCTTATCCACCCAGTGGTTGAGCTGGTGCCATCATGGGCAGAGCTAGATTGGACGGTGGCTGTGGTCTTGAGATACTCTCCAGATGGGAGAGAGTGTCCTGTGGGCATATTTAAGTTGTAAATTGACTCTCGTCTCTAGAGGTTATCTTCTGGTGGGAGAGATTGCCAGCTCTGGGGCTTCTAGATACGCACCGTTAGATGAGCTTGTCCTGTAGGGGGTGTCTGATGAAGGGAAGGTAGAGGTTTAATTGCATTTCTAAAGAGTGAGGTAGGAAGTGGGGAACAGGGGCAGAGGAGGAAAGAGAAAAGAAGAAATAATAATTGAAAACATAACTCCTTTTCGTTCTCTTAGAGAAATGGCAGTACTGGGTTACAGCATCCTGTTGTACAGCAAGCTTGTCCAACCCACCACCTGTGGGCTACGTGCAGACCTGGGAGGCTTCGAATGTGGCTCAACACACATTTGTAAACTTTCTTAAAACATATGAGATTTTTCTTTTGCAATTTTTTAAAGCTCATCAGCTGTCGTTAGTGTTAGTATATTCTATGTGTGGTCCAAGACAATTCTTCCTGTGTGGTCCAGGGAAGCCAAAAGATTGGACACCCTTGCTGTACCTTAAATGTAGAGTTTTGTTTTTCAATTTTCCCTCAGTTAAGCTGGGAAAAAATGGCCATACCCAAAAATGACACATAAAATAGCTGTGTCAAATTTCTATTTTAATCTTGAATATCTTTGTTTTATAATAAATAAACTTCTGCCACATGATTTTTTTTAATAGTTTCAGAGTGTTCCATTTTATGGATATTCCAGAACTCAATAAGTTCCTATTTGTTTATTTGGACACTGTGGAGAGTCTAATTGTTGCGAGATCTTCGGGCACATTCTTAAATTTCAAAGCTGGAATTACTGAGTCTAGTGGGGCTTAAGACATATTGTTATATGCCCCTCAAGAAGGTTTTGACTCATTTAAAATGAAGTCAAACATCTCCATGTGTTTAACATTCAAATATTTTGTATGTGTGTTTGTTCTCTTAGCTGTTTTTTTTAGTTTTCACTGAGTTAGAACAATCCCTTGGTTTACTATAAAAACAAACCAAAAAATTCATTATGAGCTAAATGGATTTTGAGAAATATATACTGAGTTTTCTCTTTACAGAGGTTTTTGTTTTGTTGTGTTTTTGTGTAGAGCATAGGGTCAACTGGACTAATTTATACTTTTCCAGTAGCTTTATCTTATTCAGGATAATATGAGCCAGTTTTCTTAACCCTAATAGGGCATATTTCGGTTTTTTTCTTAACTCATTCTTTTTCTAGTATATTGCTAAGTTTTCCAGTTTTTTTCTTGACTTAAAAATGACATTGTCTAACATTGTAATTGTAAAATGCTGGAAAATATTTTTGTCATTCTTGCTGCAGGCAGTTAACAACTCAAGGTGACCCCTAGGTTAGCTGGAAACACATCTTGATTGGTTTCTGTGAGTGAATAAGCAGAGAATACACTGAGTGCCTGACAAAGTGACATGCTGAACAATGAAACTATCAGAACTTGCTAGGGTTCCATACCCTGCACTAGAAATTTCTCTCAGAAGAGGGCTTTTTTTTTCCCTGTGAGAAATAAACTAGGAGAAAGGAGAAGATGAATTTTTGTAATTTAGTTTCATAATTTTAAGAACCAAATCTCAGCTTTATGTCTCTAGATTGGGAAACGGAGATATCACTGTCATTTTACGTTCTTTCTCATTTGATCTTTTGCTCTCATATGCTCTTTTGGAACTCGCTCATCTGTCGCAAGCAAGGTTTTGTTGCTACATTTCTGAACTTCAAAATTAGAAAAATCATATCCTGAAGCTTCTAATACAGTTGTGCAGACTTTATATTCTGCTTATACGTACGATTTTACATAAGTCTTTATGCATTTTATTCAGAAAACAAGATAAAATTAAAAGAGAAAAATATCCCACATATACATAATACCTCTCAAAGGACTATTCTTTTGTGGGATAAGGTAGGTGGGAGAATGGGAGAGTAGGAGACCCATTAGGATTCAAAAATTGTAAGTAACTGTTATTTTTAATTGGGGCCACTTGGACACCAAGATATTATTGCCTTTCTAAGAGATGCTTGCTCTGTAGATCTGATTTCCTTAAATAACTCATTCCTATATCCAAGTTTCTACTGACAAATGCACTAATGTCCTAAAGGGCATGAAGGATATTAAAAATACATATATATATAACAGTGATACAGTAAATATGAATAGTGATACAGTAAAACACTATTCTTCAAAAATGTGTGTGAACAGTGATACAGTAAATCACTGTTCTTTTACAAACTGGGTCCCTCTTCTACTTTTTATCTGCATAATAATTTATTTTATAACTTCTATATAGAATATTGGCATATAATAGAGGTTGATAGCCTGATTTTTAATTTAAACACTTATCAGTCAAATAGTAAGTACTTGTGCAGGGTAGAGAAGAGTTAGTATTTTCTATTATCTACATATCTCTAAAAGACAAGAAAATTTCTGTGCATTTACAGACTACAAATATAAAAGTTAAAGCAAATGCCTTCTAGCTGGCATAATCTTAGGAAAAGGCAGACTGAAGTATTATAAATTGGTAGCAGAGACATGCAAAGTAAAGACATGATCATCTAGATAATATAAATCAATTTTCTATTCTTTTGCTAAAGCCTAGACCCCACACGGCAGCCTGATGTAATTCCATCACCGTGCTTAATTACTTGGCACTTGCACAGCCTTTTTATTTTTGTGTTACTGTAATTCCTGGTAATTCATTCAGAAGAAATAAATTAGACAGCTTGCCACTCAAACTAACCACCATGGTGCATTGCTGCCCCACTCCCAAAAGATGAGTTGACAGCTACTGGACATTAGCCATTTTTTGATAACGAGAGTATCTCTTTGCACATAATTATGATAAAAGTTATACACATTGCAAATGTAATTATCTAAGTCCTCTTAGAATTTGAAAGTCGAATTAAAGAAAGTTTAAGATACTATAAATCTTAAGGAATTAGTTTAAAAGTGTAACCCAGTCAGAGTTTGAGATTACATTGAAAAGTGGATATATTGAAAAGGATTGCAGACACATTTCTCTCAGCCAGAGTTTAGTTGCTCACAAAACTGAATTTCAATAAAATAGATGAAAAGTGGTAGGCAGAGAGGCTCAGAACTATGACTGCTGAAGAAAGAGAGCTAATTCCATATCCTTTTTCTAGATGCGCTGGAATACGCTTGTGTCAGTGACAGATGGCCGCCTTGTGCTACGTCAAGTCCAAGGTAGTGGTAAGACATTACTAGGAAGCAGTTACCAGAGACAAGACAGGATAGGGTTTTTACTGCATCTTCTGTTGGTGGCTTCTGCACTTATGCATAAAATTTTCTCTGACCTGTTTACTTTTATAGCCTCTGCTTGCTTTGTTTCCTTTAATATAATGCATGTTTAGGCTATGCTTTTTTTTTCCTTTTTAAAAAATTTTTATTTTTTATTGTGTTTTAGGTTTTGGGGTACATGTGAAGAACATTCAGGATTGTTGCATAGGTACATACATGGCAATGTGGTTAGCTGCCTATGCTTTTTCTTTAAATATATGAGCAAATCTATTGGTGTAATGTACTCATTACCCTAAAACCTATATTGTAATGGACCTGAGGATCATAAGGTGGAAGACCAGAAGAAAAAGAAAATGCATACAATGCATACATTTTTATCTTAAAATAATTCACTTTTTGTTGTTGTTGTTGTTGTTGAATGAAGTCTCACTCTGTCTCCCAGGCTGGAGTGCAGTGGTGCCATCTGAGCTCATTGCAATCTCCACCTCCCAGGTTCAAGTGATTCTCCTGCCTCAGCCTCTCGAGTAGCTGGGATTACAGGTGAGTGCCACCACACCTGGCTTTTTTTTTTTTTTTTTTTTTTTTTTTTTTTTTTTTTTTTTTTTTTTTTTTTTTTTTTTTTTTTTGTATTTTTAGTAAAGACAGGGTTTTACTATGTTGGCCAGGCTGGTGTTGAACTCCTGACCTCAGATGATCGACCCATCTAGGCCTCCCAAAGTGCTGGGATTACAGATGTGAGCCAGAGCCACCACGCTGGCCATAAAACAATTCACTTTTAAGATTATGTTCTTGAAAGATATGCTTTTGACATAGCTGAATCTATTTCCTTCAGGCAGATACAATAGGCCTTCTTGGGTAAAAAAGGTGTAGTAGTCTGTGAGACTCACCAGAAGGAGAAAAGAAATTATTCATTAATGTGGCTGAGGCCAGGGTAGTAAGCAGATTCATTTTAAATTCTAGCAGAAGAGGAATACCTGAGAAATGCTTATGAAGTTACATCATCTATTTTTCCAAGCAATATTCTTCATGTCATTCCATCTTGCAAAAACCTTATGAAATAGAATAGCCATATGAATGAGCAATGAATAGACTTTGTATTAGATAGGTAATCTTGCTACTAGTAGATTAATTTACTTGTATTACTGATGTTTTAAGATGGGATTTTTGTAGATATTTATATACTAACAAAAAACTATTTTTTCTTTACCCTTTTTCCCAATTTGTTTTTTAGCCTCAAAAACATTTTAATCCCTGAGAGAAATACATGGGCTATTTTCAGCATAGAACACAAACTTTGCCTTCTTTTCTCAAGTCCAGTGATTCAAGTTTGACACACCACACCATGGTGAATGTGCCTTGTCTTTACACGTCTTCCCAGTAGCACTAGAAAATACATCCAAAGGCATGTGGGCAAGGTAAGCCTTGTAGCAACCCTTTGATAACTTTGAAAAACGCTCATCAATCAGGAGGAAAGAGGACAAAGGAGAAGTGTTTTCCCCTCGCATGTAGTGTTTTTTTAAAGATATTTCTTGTTTTTCTCTAAATCAAACTCAGACTTACTTTGTTTACAATGAAATACATTGCACAGTGCCATAGGCATAATCAGACTCAGATCTCAACAATGTATATGATTCCATACCCAGTATAAATAAGGATTTAGTATGAACTCTATCTCTGAGTGAAAATAAATAGCTCTGAAAAGTCAATTATTCTCATTTCCTTTTACACTTTGCCTTCTTTTCTTTTTTCTTTTTTTTTTGAGGTGGAGTCTTGCCCTGTACCCCAGGATGGAGTGCAGTGGTGCAATCTCAGCTCACTGCAACCTCTGCCTCCCAGGTTCAAGAGATTCTGTTGCTTCAGGCTCCTGAGTAGCTGGGACTACAGGTGTGCATCACCATGCTCGGCTAATTTTCTGTACTTTTTTTTTTTGGTAGAGATGGGGTTTCACCATATTGGCCAGGCTGGTCTCAAACTCCTGACTTTGTGATGCAACCATCTCAGCCTCCCAAAGTGCTGGGATTACAGGCGTGAGCCACCACGCCCTGCCTACACTTGGACTTCTAATAGCTGTTTTATGTTATTCCTTTCAGAGCTCTAATACCAAGTTTGAATAGTCTATTATATCCTAGCTCTAAGTCTTTACTGAAATTTCATGAAAGAAGAGGCCTTTGTCAGCAATTCATAATTCTAAGTTACCAGGCTTTCTTAATTTCAGGTTGCCCCTCCTGGACATGTTGTAGACTCACTCATGGGCTTTTGAGTTAGAAAAATTATTGTTTGAAACTCTTCTCAGCTCTTGGCCTTTGACTTGGTCAGGTTACTTTTAAAGCCACATGATATTTTATTTGTCATCTTGAGAATGGAGAAAATGAAAGTACCAGCCTCACAGAGTTATGATATTTGAATGCTATATCCTAAGTGGTGAACCTAGCTTAGGGTCTGTTACCTGGGATAATGCGCAGTGGAAAGCCACGATTTTTTTGTGATGTTTTTGTTTATATACTGATAGCATATAAAGGAGTTTTTCAAGTCCCATCACAGCCTTCAAAGCTCCTCTTCCTTGAGTCTGAGCAATCAGTGAGAAAAATCTGACTGCCAATGAGCTTAGGACTGAGATGTGCCTAGGAGGTGTGGTCGTTGTTAGGTTTGATAATTATCGAAGAGAGTGATTGACTTCTTAGCACCCTGACTTGCAGCTCTAATGCCCTAAAAGACTAACCATTACCAATAGACGCTGCCCTCTAGTGTGCTTGTCTAATTATGTAACAACTATGATTAACACTTTAAATTTTGTAATTTCTACCTAAGAATGTATATTACCTGGTACAGAGCCTGGCAGAGAGGAAGTGCGCCTTCAATATATGATCATGGTTTATTGTGTCAATCTAGAGCTTTCCTTGGTACTGGGTTAGAACTCTGGGAGCATACCTGATGGACTTAGCAAATCTGCAAATAGCTGGATATCCTTTGAGGTGATCTGGGACAGTTTGTCATTCTTCGTTTCTTCTAACATTTATTAGGTTTATGTGTAAACTTTAGAGTTGGGACTCATAACTTCACTTAATCCTTACACTGGTCCTTTGAGAAACATGTTATTCCTATTCTGCAGATAAGAGATTTGAGACTTAAGCGATAAAGTGACTTACTAATAGCAATATTACTAATAGCAGCTAAGTTAACTATACTGTGGGAACCTGTGTCATACCTTAGCTGCTATCTGGATAGGAGCATGCCTTGCCTAGCATGGATTTGGGGTACTAAACTCTGTATATTCAGTTGTCCCCAAGATCCTTCTTTGAGAGCATATTATTTAGAGTTATTCTTATTTTTAGGCTTGGGCCTTGTTGTGGACTAAGGGTCTGTGGTCCTTCCAAAATGTATATTTTGAAGCCCTAACCCATGATGTGGTTGTATTTGGAGATGCAGCCTCTAAGGGGGTAATTGAAGTTAAATGAGGTGATAAGGGTAGAGCCTTGATCCAACAGGATAATGTTGTTATAAGAAGGGACACCAAGAGAGATCACTCCCTCTCTTTCTACCATGCAAGGACACAGCGAAAAGACGGCTATCTACAAGCCAGGAGGAGAGTCCTCACCAGATCCAAACCCTGCTGGACCTTGATCTTGGACTTCCTAGCCTCTAAAACTGTGAAAACATAAATTTTTGTTGTTTAACCTGCACAGATCTGTGGTATTTGTTTATTATGGCAGCTCAGGCAGACTAAGACAGGCCATCATAAGACGTGAATGTTTTGGACCTTCTCTTGTGCCCTAATAAACAGAAATCAGGTATGAAAAAGGAGTAAACATATATTTTCCTTTATTTTTATTTGTAATGTGTAAACTTTAGGTTTTTATTTATTTATTTGATGTGGACAATCACATTGTGTGTCTATAATATAATTATATTGTTAATAAAAACTTACTTTAAAATTATTAAATATTCCAGTTGATTTCTAGATGTTCAAATGACAAGATAGCATTTCTATATCATCAGTACATAAAATACTTCAGAAAAAATAAATTTATAAAATAATATGTATTATATTGAGAGAAAGAGAGAGTGAGTATTGGAAGAATATATATAAATACAATGTGATAATGGGATATATTTGTGAGAATGCTATATGTAATTTTCTTTTTATTTATATGAATTTTTAATATTTTTACCTTTGAAATATGTAAAAGAATAAAAGTCATTGACAAAATCAAAAGTAACTTTATTATCATAGGTAGTAGGTATATATCTTTAACAGAACAGCAGAGAGTTGATGAATATTCAGAGGTATTATGTAAGAAGTAATAGATAAGAAGTGTCCTTTATCCAGAAGATCTATGGTATTCATTCTCAATTGCAAATATATATGCAAAAAACCTACAAATGAAACCAAGACAACTCATAATTCTCATGAATGTTGCATATGTAAAAATATTATTTGGAATAAATGTAAATAAGCTATATACAGGATGTCTTTCAGTTGGGTTGCTGAGGTGCTCACATTTTGCTTTTCCGATAGGTATTGTAGAACAGCTTTAGTTTTGTGGAGTCACTCTCCAGGGAATTATTAGGGTGATGTGCTGAGCGACAGAACAGTGAATTTGAAGTCAGTAGACCTGGATGGAACTCACTTACCAGCTGTGTCATTGAAAAGGTCATGTAAGATCTCAGAGCTTTAGTTTCCTCATTAGTAAAACTAGCATAACAATTCTATGTCCTTTACATGGTTTCATCAGCATCAAACTAAATGAAATAATATGTGTAGAGCTTTGTGACCTAGAGCACTCTATGCTAATGCTAGCTATCATTATTTTGAAGATGACTATTATAATCAAAGTTATATAAATTAAAGAAATGTGACAGAAGTTGTTCCCCTGAAAATGTTAATTCTTGCTGCTATAGTCCTAATTATGCTAGGGCAAATCCCTTTGAATATTCTTAATTTTTTGTCTGATCTTAATTAATGGATACCAAGGTAGGTACTTTGGATTTCTGGCAGACAGTAACACCTGGGGTTCAGAAGCAGTAGTCTAAACAGGCTATAAGTTTGCAAGTTCCAACTTTCATTTTTTTGATATTTATCATGAAAATCTATATAGTGCTTTCAGTGTTCCAAGTCCTCTGGTTACAGTAGCAAGTAAAAAAAAAATTCCTACCCTACTGGAACTTACAATCTGACAGGAGGAGCGAGAGGGCAATAAATGCAGTAGAAAATGAATATATAATATGTCAGTAATGAATATGTGATGTGTGAATTGTGATAGAGCAATAAATGTAGTAAGCGCTATGGAGAAAAAATAAAGCAGAATAAAGGAAGGGTCTGTAGGTCAGATGTGCAGGCAGCAAAGACTGAGATGGAGATTGAAGTTCAGGAAGTTTATTTAAAGTGTTTTGAAGAAGGAAGCAGGGCTGGGTAGAGAGAGAAGTTGGGGTCTGAAGCAGGCACAGGTGGGCCTCTGCCAACTCCACGGAGAACTGGAACGCAGGGATGGGCCTTCCGATTGCCTTGACTTGGGGAATGGAGGCCAGGCCTTTATATTGAGGCAGTGACCAGAAATGGGATGCAAGTTGTTTCCTGGAAAGGGGACTGTGACTTTGGTGACATGACTTTCCTCTGTTGAGGGCAAATTCCTAGAAAGGGCTGATGGTAGTGAGCCTCCAGCCAGTAGCATGTGTTCATTACAGGTGTGTGTGTGTGTGTGTGTGTGTGTGTGTGTGTGTAGGGAAGGCAGGAGATGAGATTGCTTTTTTTTAAAGGATAATCATGGGAGCTTCTCTGAAAACATTTTGGGAGTAAATGTGAAGGATATGAGGGAGGAACCTCATGAAATCTGGGGGGTAGCAAGTATCTGGGGGATATATTTCTGAGGAAGATAATTTTGATCTTCTTCTTTGGATTTTTCATATGGATTGTCGATATGAGTAATGTCTATGCTCATCTCTTGCTTTTCTGGTGGTGCTTATCATGGTAGTAGTAATAATAGTAATAACAACAATAATGTCATTTTTACCATGTAATTGCAAGCTTCACTTTTAGAAACTGATGTAAATATCTTTCATAAAATCTTACTAGAGTATTCATTAGCTAATTAGTTAATTTACTTATTCATTCAGTGACACAGTGAGCATTTATAAATTCCCACTGTGTGTCAGTTACCATGCGAGGCCCAATGGACACCACAGTGAGAAGGACGAGTCAGTCCCTGAGTTCAAAACTGTTAAGGTGGAGAGACTGACAAATAAAATAGGCAATTAAAAATACAGTGCAAACAGTGGTCCAGTGTAGATAAACCAGGGAAGGAAGGAGCAGAAGGGAAACACTAAGCCATGCAACGAAAAACCAGGTGTATGAATATATAGGGAATGACAGATTAATAAAGCGAAGTGAAAATAAAGCTTTCTTTGAATTGGGGTGGAATGTGTGGAACAGAGGTGGGTAAAATAGGTGAGATAATTGGCTCTGGAAATGAAACCAAGTTTTGTTGAGTAACCTCTTACATTGTCAGACGGGGTTAAATCCGTAAGGGTCTATAAACATTGGCCTGCTATGTAGAAAACACGTTTCAATGGCAACTCAGTTGTGGGAGAGGTTTTCATTGCTAACTATGAAGCATAAAGAAATTTAAGTAAAGCCTGCCTCAAGGAGTGTGCTGGTATCTCTGATCAGAGCTGGCTGCAAGCTTGAGTAGTGACAATGGGGAAATCTCCAAAAGTGCCAACTCCTACCACCCAACACCCAGGAGAAAATAACTTCTTACTCCCTCCTCACAGGTCCTGAGCGAATTAGCCTCTTCGGTTCTTGCAATCCATTTCTCTCCCATCTGCCCCGTTCATGATGCAAAAATGTCACAGGACTGTCTACTTAAAGATGACCTCTCTAAAGCAGATTTGACTCTATATATTCTTTAAAGGCAATTCTGGTTTTTTTTTTTCTTTTTTTGCAACACTGCTCCAAGAACACTTGGATATAAACAGTAATATCAGTGTGGTCAGGGAAGTGGAAATTCCACTGTTTTTCTTGTTTCATTTAACATTCTTTGACTTGGGAGTGATAGCAAAAATACAAAAATATTATAGAACATTTTCAAAGTCAACTTGCTTTGTAAGTCCCCCTAAAATTGTTTGTTCTTCATGTTCATAGCGGTTTTAAAGTGTTAGTCTGTAAAATATTGTATCTACATGTACAATGTATTTTTTTGATAGTCACTCCTAGAACAGGCAAAAAATCAGTCAGGAAAATTAAGTAAGACTGATTTGTGGTTTATTCATATTCTTATGTATACCTGAGATTCTCACATTTGTCACTAATAACAGTAATGAAATAAAAACAAGTGAGTTAGTATTTTATCATCTAAATTTCCACCTTTTTCCTGAACCATCTTATATTTCTAGAAAATAGTTACAAGGCAGTCTGAGACCTCAGGGCTTATTGTTGCAAGTGAAAAGCAGGCTGAAAGAAAAGTTAAGTCATTGAAAATGGTATCTACATTTACTTTCCCTTTTATTTGTATTCTTTGCTCTTGGCTTTAAGTTCTTTTGATTCCAGAAGGAAGAAAACTTTGTGAGTGTGCTGCAAAGCCTCACTTTGCTGTCATGATTGGAAGGTTTGACGGTATCCAGAATTACTCATGAAAGATGGAAGAGCTGCAGCATTACAGTGAAAGCCATCTTGCAACAGCCTGAGTTCCTTTATCTTTTACCTAAGTTAGGAACAAAAAATATTCATGTATGTTCCCCCAAAGGACAAAAAAGGATCCAATGAAAGAACTAGAAAGCTCAGAGCATTTTATTGCTAAATGACACCTAAAATCACTCTCTCCTGTACCCCTTATATTATAGAAGAGAAAATTAAAACCCAGAATAAGATCAAGAGGTTTTCATTGGTCATTATGATATTAAAGAAGTTTTGAAGTATATGGGTAGCTTTCTCACATCCATATGCTGATCAGACCTCAGCCAAAGACTTCAGGAGAGTCCTCTGCAAATTTCTAGAACTTTTTGTGCAAGTTTTTCCTCTTGGGTTCTCTGCCTTGCAAACTCAAACCACCCAGGCTTTCCTTAGACTCGGCTCTGCCTCCTCATCTCAGAGAGACCCCACATTGGGGCCTGGGAACCCTCCAGGCTGTGAGCTGGACAATGGAGCTCACCTCCATTTTGGTTGTTTCTTCTCTCTTGGCAATCACTCTACTGATGTCCAGTGTTTGCATTTCATTTTTTCATACTTTGTGTTGTTTGTTTGATGTCATTTCCTGCAGGAGGGTAAATCTGGCTCCTGCTGTTCCATCTGCCCTTCAGCTCTGCTTCTCATAAAGGCAGCTCACTTCACTTCATTTTCAATTTTAATGACTTCTGTTCTATACTATGACTTTTGTCTACTTTTTGTTCTTGTTGTTGTTTTTGTTATTCTCTTGTTCTTTTTCCAACTTCTTGAGTTTATAGTAAGTAAATTAGCTTTTAGTTTTTCTAAGTCAATTACTGAATGTTTTGAAGTTTTCACTTTGTGTTACTTTATATATTTGAGGCTCATTGTTAAACTCATCCAAGTTCTGAACTGTTATTCTAACTGCAAAGGGATCCCGATCCAGACCCCAAAAGAGGATTCTTGGATCTTGCACAAGAAAGAATTCAGGGTGAGGAGTCCATAAAGCAAAGTGAAAGCAAGTTTATTAAGAAAGTAAAGGAATAAAGAATGGCTACTCCATAGGCAGAGAAGCCACAAGGGCTACTCGTTGCCCATTTTTATGATTATTTCTTGATTATATTGATATGAACAGTAGGGAAGGAAATAATGGATAGAAGAGGTTCCCCAGCCTTTTGGCCCACCACGTCCCCCCTGCCATCCTATACCCATGTAAACCCTAAGCCTCAGGCTCCATAAGCAGAAGATCAGAGGATCAGAAGAGAGGTGCAGCATAGAAGGAAAGAAGAGAAGGCACATCTAAACATCAAGAGGAGTTCAGCTGGGGAAGGTTGGAGAGAAGATAGGCCATGGGACAGCCAAACTCTAGGGGAAGATCATCTTCCCACTCCATCCCCTTTCCAGCTCTCATCCATCCCACTGAGAGCTACCTCTACTCAATAAAACCCCAGCATTAACCAACCTTCAAGTCCATGTGTGACCTAATTTTTCCTGGATACCGGACTAGGACCAAACACCAACATGTCACTGAGCTGGTTAACACTTAAGCCATCTGCGGACAGCAGAGCTAAGAGGCACTGTAACGTGCTCGTTGGGAATTTGGGAGTTGTAGGAATCCACCCTTAGATGCTACCATGGGGCTGGTGCCCAAAAGCACTTTCCCCGGCTCCTGCACCTGTCCATCTGCATGCTCTCCCTCCCATAAGGGGTTTGAGCACACAGTGGGCAAAGAGACAAGCCACAACCCTGTTGGGCATCCTGTGAGGGGTGGGTTGCGTCAGGGAACTCTCTTGTTTCAACATGCATGCCTCCTCTTTTTAGACCATATAGGGTAACTTCCAGACATTGCCATGGCATTTGTAAACTGTCATGGTGCTGGTGGAAGTGTAGCAATTAGGACAACCAGAGGTCACTCTCGTCACCATCTTGGTTTTGCTGGGTTTTGGCCGGCTTCTTTACTGCAGCTTGTTCAGTCAGCAAGGTCTTTATGACCTGTACCTGGTGCTGACCTCCTATCTCGTGACTTAGAACGGCTAACTGCCTGGGAATGCAGCCCAGCAGATTTCAGCCTTGTTTTACCAGACCCCTATTCAAGATGGAGGCACTCTGGTTCAAATGCCTCTGACATTACTTCTAAGACGATTTTTTGTCATTACATAGTGGCCTCTTTATCTTTGAGAATGCTTTATCTATTATCTATTTATTTGATATTAATATAGCAACATGAGATTTCTATATCTTTACAGACTCCTTACCTATTTATTGACATATAACACCCATACAATAAAGAATATACAAAGCACTGATCTTAAGATTTTTTTCTAATGTGTACAGTTGTGTACACACCCACTACCCAGATCAAAATAGAGAATATTGCCAGCATCAAAGGAAGACACTAGCATTATTTCAGTTGGTATTTTCCTCATTTGTTTCCATACCTTACTATCAGCTTATCTATTTATGTTTAAAGATTTTACTTTCAAACAGTATGTAACTTTTAGTAAAGTTACAGTACATTGATTGTTACATTAAACCCAAGCCCCTATGTATCAACAACATTCTCCATTCCTATTTTCCCCTTATAGAAAAGTAGATTTACTACATTTATTCAAAGTTTCTGTGTCTGTTGAGGGAGTCTTTAATTATTAATACTAAAAGACTCAATCTGTATTTTCTTTTAGTACTTTCCTGTTTTTATTTTGTATCTTAACCTTAATCGCGTGAAATGTTTTATATTGTAAAGGATGAGTAGTAGAGATCTCTTTTTTTTTCCTGAGTATCTGACAAGTTTTCTGAATACAGTGAACAATCTGTCTTGTTTACTGATTTGAAGGCTGCTTTCTTCATGACACTAAATTATTACATGTATTTGAATTTACAGATAAATTCTGTTGTATTTTACTTATCTAAATATACATTTCTTTACCCAGAATGTTCTTTTAATTAGTGCTTAATATAGCTCTACATTATGATTATAATTCCTAGCTGAAGAAGTTCTCACTCATTGTTCTTAATTTGCAATTTTTCTGGCTATTAGCACAGATTTATTTATTCTTCTAGATGGGGGCTGTTCGACCTTGGCTCTATTGATATTTTGGACTGGATAAATAAAAGTCATTAGTGGGATCCTTCTAATTTCCTCTACTTACTTTTTATAGCTCTGCTTGGTGCCCTCAGGTGGGAATACTGTGCCAACTGCTCAGTACCTTCTTTCTTTTTAGCCCAAAGCAGATACTCTGCAGAGTTTCTTATATGAGGTTGGGGTTGTTTCTTAATTTCAGAGTAGATTATTGTTTATTCTATGCTTCATTCTCAATTCTTTTTACAAGAACTGTGATTGCCTCTAGCAAGCAGTCTCAAGTACTTTGTATATAAACACACTATTGTCCCCTTCCCCTCACCTCCGCACTTGAAGTTTGTAGAATAAACCACTAAAAATTTCATAGTATCTGAGGAGAATGGATCTCTCCAGATAATGTTTTCTTGGCTGGGGCTAATATATGCACCATGCAGTCAGTCCCCTCTATCTGCCATAGAACTTCATTTACGAAGCGTTGCTTTAATCAGTCTTCACATGGTGGGATGATGCTGGCAAAAGCTGAGGTCTTGCTACACATCTCTTTTCAAAGTTTTCCTTCAATGCCATTTTGCTTTTAGTCATTTTTTCTTTATATTTTCACAGCAGTCATTTATTTCATTTCACTCTATTTGACTCATCCAAATGTTTAACTTGGTTTTATAAATGTAACTTTATTTTCAGGTCAACTATAGACTCAATTTTCTTGTAGTTGCTGGTATAATAGACAAAAAAAAGGTATCAGTCTTATATAATAAAGAAGTTCGGATGAGTGTGTGTGGGAGTGTATGATATAGGAACAAGCAACCAGTATATAACAACATATGCCTGCCCTCTATGCTTTTAATACTTGTTAGTTTTAGTTTCTATGAGTATCTTGAAGGTTCTGGAATATATATCCAAATTTCATTCTAAAAGATTGTGCCAAGTTACACTACCATAACAACAATAAGAATTCACTGCAGTCTTAGCACATTGGATATTATATTAAAATACAACATTGTAGGTATAGCTAATGAAGAAATTTTATATTGTTTTAATTTCCATTTTAAAAAGCAGTGAGGCTAAAAATGATGCAATTTGAAACACGTGCGTAAGTTGAATAGAAGTTTATTAGCCAGAAGGTGGAGTGAATTTTGAACAAGTTAAATGTTTTGAAAACAGTATGAATGTACTGAATATTTTTGATTGCTCTAGCAAATTGTATAGGTCATAAGAAAATGCTTGAACCTTTCCAAACATTCGGTCATTATATGAGTTTGTTCTCATGCTGCTATAAACAACTGCCTAAAACTGGGTAATTTACAAAGAAAATAGGTTTTATTGTCTCACAGTTCGGCATGGCTGAGAAAGCCTCAGGAGGCTTACAATCATGGCAGAAGGGGAAGCAAACACATCCTTCTTCATATGATGGTAGAAGTAAAGGGGGAAGCCCCTTATAAAACCATCAGACCTCGTGAGAATTTACTTACTATCATGAAAATAGCATGGGGAAAACCACCCCAATGATTCAATTACCTTCCACTGGGTTCCTCCCACAACACGTAGGGATTGTGGGAACCACAATTCAAGATGAGATTTGGGTGGGGACACAGCCAAATCACATCATTATGCCCCTGGCCCCTCCCAAATCTCATGTCCTCACATTTCAAAACACAATCATGCCTTACAACAGTCTCCCAAAATCTTAAGTCGTTCTAGTATTAATTCAAAAGTCCAAGTCCAAAGTCTCATCTGAGACAAGGCAAGTCCCTTCCATCTATGAGCCTGTAAAATCGAAAGCAAATTAGTTATTTCCCAGATATGATGGGGGTATAGACATTTGTTAAATGCACCCATTCCAAATATGAGAAATTGGCCAAAACACAGGGGCTACAGGTCCATGCAAGTTTTTAGTCCAGTGGGGCAGTAATTAAATCTTAAAACACCTAAATAATCTCTTTTGACTCTATGTCTCACATCCAGGTAATGCTGATGTATGATGTAGGCTCCCACAGTCTTGGGAAGCTCTACTCCTGTGGCTTTGCATGGCACAGCTCCACTCCTGGCTGCTTTCACAAGCTGGTATTGAGTGTCTGTGGCATTTTTAGGCACAACAGGGCAAGTTGTCAGTGAATCTATTGTTCTGGTGTCTGGAGGATGGTGACCTTCTTCTCACAGCTCTATTAGGCAGTGTCCCAGTGGGGACTCTGTGTGGAGTTTTTGCACATTTCCCCTTGCACTGCCCTAGCAGAGGTTCTCCATGGGGGTTTCCTCACCTGCAGAAAACTTCTGCCTGGACATCCAGATGTTTCTATACATTCTCTATAATCTAGGTAGAGGTTCCTAAACCTCAATTATTGACTTCTCTTTGCTCACAGGCTCAACACCATGTGGAAGCCACCAAGGCTTGGGGCTTACACCCTCTGAAGCCACAGCCTGAACTGTACCTTGGGCTCTTTTAGCTGTGGCTGGAGCTGAACTAGCTGGGATACAGGGCACTGTGTCCCAAGGCTGCACAGAGCTGGGGATGCGGGGTCCCTAGGCCTATGAAATGATTTTTCCCTCCTAGACCTGTGATGAGAGGGGCTGTTGTGAAGGTCTCTGACATGCTCTACAGACATTTTCCTCATTGTCTTGGTGATTAACACTCAACACCTCATTACATATGCAAATTTCTGCAGCTGGCTTGAACTTCTCCCCAGAAAACGTTTTTTTATGTCCTATCTCATCACTAGGCTGCAAATTTTCCAAATTTTTACCCTCTGCTTTCTCTTGAATGCTTTACTACTTAGAAATCTCTTCCACCAGAAACCCTAAATTATCTCTCTTGAGTTCAAAGTTCCACAGATCTCTAGAGTAGGGGCACAATGCTGTCAGTCTCTTTGCTAAAGCATAACAAGAGTCACCTTTGCTCAGGTTCCCAACAAGTTCCTCATCTCCACCGTGACCACCTCAGCCTGGACTTCAGTGTCCATGTTACTATCAGCATTTTGGTCAAAGCCACTCAACAAGCCTCTAGGAGGTTCTAAACTTTCTCACATTTTCCTGTCTTCTTCTGAGCCCTCCAAACTGTTCCAATCACTTCTGCATTTTGGGGTATCTTTATAGCAGCACTCCACTTCTGGTAACAACTTACTGTATTAGTCTGTTCTTATGCTACTACAAAGAAATGATCAATACTGTGTATTTATAAAGTAAAGAGGTTAATTGATCTACAGTTCTGCATGGCTGGGAAGGTCTCAAGATACTTACAATCATGGCCAAAGGGGAAGCAAACATGTATTTCTTACACAGTGGCAGGAAGGAGAAGAATGAGAGCTGAGTGAAAGGCGAAGCTCTTTTATATAACTATGAGATCATGTGATCATTTACTCACTCTCATGAGAATATCAAAGGGGAAACCACCCCAATGATTCAATTACCTCCCACTGGGCTCCTCCCATGACACATAGGAATTATTGGAACTACAATTCAAAATGAGATTTGGGTGGGGACACAGCCAAACCATATCAGTCGTTCCACATATTGAGTTATTTCTCTCTTCTATTCACTATTCCCCCACAGAGAGTGGCCCATAATCACTGCCTTCAAGGAGTCTACATCCTGGTGTCTTTATGGTTACGGGTTGCATATAATAAACAGATAATACAGGATATTGTGAGACTATTCCTATTCTTCCATAATTAGCCACTAGGACCACAGCTGAAACCAAGAGGCATTGAGTATCACCTCACTGTAAAGAGAACTACTGAGTTTGTGCTCACTGGTGGGGCCAGACCTCTTTGCAAGGCTTTTTTAGGCTTTACACAATGTGACCCTCTACTAGCCTAGGCTTAAGGAAAGAAATGCAGAGGGAAAGAAATTCACTGGAGTCTCTTGTCAGTGACCTGGTCGTGAATATATGGTAATGCGTGAATCCCATTTCACCTAATGAAGAAAAGGAGAAGGAGACTCTTCATTCTTAGGGTCAAAGCAGGAACAGGAAAGGGAAAAGCTAGGAGAAAAGCTTTTAAAGACTAGAAATGCCTTCAAGAAGGTGAGAGAGACTAATACTTTGTTTACTGTTAGCAGTTTGTCCGGGCAGCCTTTTGCCAATATAACCCTATCCCTACATGAGTAGGGGGAAGGGAATTGTGGATGGACAGCAGAGCTCCGGGAAAGACAGTGATTGAGCGGCTGGACTCCATCCATTTGGTGGGTAAGAATCCTGGAGTATTCAAAGGATCAAACGGAATGTGACTGAAGAGTTATCTTGCTGATCTTACCCAGAAGGACATTCCCCTAGGCAAGGGGACTTGTAAGTATCCTGAGACCTTCTCAGCCATGCAAAACTGTAGATCAATTAAACTTCTTTCCTTTATAAATTACACAGGCTTGGTCAATTCTATATAGCAGCATGAAAACAGATTAATACAGAACAGATTAATACAATAAGAGGCATGGAATAAGGATTTGCTGATGAGAATTGGGCAAGAATAGAAAAGGCAGAGCGGGAGTTTAATCCTTACGTCATGGTAAGGCCATCTGAAATTCTCTTTATGCCTTTGAGAGGCTCAGCATTTAGATTGTGACTCCTCAAGTCCATTAGTGGCCAGAGTATGTAAGCCAGGTCAGCAGCTACAGCTGTCAGGCACAGGATTACACCATGAACAGTAAAGTAAAAAGATGTTCTTTTTCTGATCCCAATCCCAGAGGAGCAAAAACCTAGAAAAAAAGAAGAAGGTAGCTATAGAGCTTTCATTTAGATATAAGATTGGCATTTTGAAATTTTAATAACAAAAAAGACTAGAAAGTTTTATATCGCCCCAAGATGTTTCTAGGGAATAGGAATAAGGAACAGGAAAAGTGTATTCCATACAGTATAAGTGAATTTAAAAAAAAAAGTGTTTCTTTAGCCTACTGAATTGAGCCTTGCCAATAACCAGATATATAAATAAAGAGGTTAGTTCTAGAAGCTGAGTGCTGTGAAAAAAATACAGGAAAAAAATGAGAGAGAAATTAATGGGAAGGAGACTACAAGCTGCTTTGCCTTGGGTAGGCAGGGAAGAGCTATTTCATTTAATGAAATTTTACTGAGTTTTTCTGTGTTCTAGTCATTATTCTGGGCTCTGAAGATACAAAGTAGACAAAACAGAGGAAAAATACAGTCACCAGAAATCTTCTTTGAAGGTGTGAGACAGGAATAATATGGAAGCATTCAAGCAAAGATATGAAGCAAAAAAGGAGAAAAAACTAGAACCGAGTTCCTGTGAAAGGAGCAAGCTTTGTATGTTGGAGTTTTGGGAAAAGGTTCGTGGCTGCCACCTAATGACAGGAGAGAGTGGGATACGGTTGAAGGGGGCAGGCCAGGTGAGCTGAGCATGTGGACAGGTTACATCTTCAGGATCATGCTAAGAAGTGGTGATTTATTCTGGGACGGTAAAAACCCTATTCGAGATTTTAAGCAGGAGAAATACATAATCTAATTTATAGTTTAAAAAATAACTCTGTGATAGAGGGATATAAAAAACAAGAGTAGAAACAGGGAGACAAGCTGTGGGGCTGTTACTATATCCCATGCCATCTCATCCATTCTTTTTAATAAGAATAAATGAGGCTGGTCACCTTTTACTGATTCCTTTTTAAAATTTCAAAATACTCAAGGATGGGGATTCTTTACAAAATTAAAATATTCAGCATTTTTATGCTTTGGTGGGTCTAGAAAAAATTTAATGACTTAGGTTAAGTAAGACTTAAACTTAAATTACTGTTGATTTAAAGGTCATAGTGTTGAGCCGAGAATGTAAATAATTTTCACCTGGTTGGCAATATTTGAAATCATTTCTGAATTTCAGTTTTGTCCAGTTGACTACTAAAGGTCTAAAATTTCCTTTATTTGCTTTTGTCAGAGCAAATTATGTTACCAATACCACCACCTACAAGGGAGAAGAGTCATGAGAATAGTCAAGGACAATCTATGAATAACTTAAGTGGAAGCTGACATTACGTATTCTCCAATATATGATGCTCTGATAGCATTTGACAAGATCATTTGGAAGAGACCCAGACGGAGACAAGAATCCTAGTTAATATGCTCCCCCTCCACTGAGTGATGTTCATCAGCTGATAATGTGAACTCAGACTGAACTCTTGTCATAAAATTTGGAAAGAGGGCGCTTTGAGAAATTGTATACTCTTCACTGTGAAATGATTGACCTGAGCATGAAATCAAGAGTTATAAGAATAACTCTAAGGGACAGATAAGTTCAGGACCAAGCTTGAAAAATGAGAACCACCCAAAAAATCTCAAATTTTATTCCTAAACCTATCTGTGCTGAAGAACTATTTGGATACTTCTTGCATGACTGGAAATTCTTGCCTCTAATTTAAACAATGACAGTTCTCCATAAGCCACAACTAAATGTTCACTGGAACATGTTAGACATGCGACATAGTTGAAGAACTCATAGATTAGGATGACTGCTTACATCAATTATAAAACCCCATGTAGACTAATGTAACTAAAACAGTTTATTACATGGTTATCATATTTCAGAGGATTCTGTTTGGCTTTAGGAATGAAGAGCTATATGTGTCAGAGGATGTGGGCAACTTATAGGTCCTATATCTTTTGCTCGAATGGTCCCAGTGAGAGGTGAGGGCTTCATTTGCTTTTCTTTTAGGTTTTCTTTATAAGTTGTATTAGTCCATTCTCATGCTGCTATAAAGAACTGCCTGAGAAGGGGTGGTTTATAAAGGAAATAGGTTTAATTGATTTACAATTCTACATGGCTGGGGGGGCTTCAGGAAACCTACAATCATGGCGGAAATCACCTCTTCACAGGGTGGCAGGAGAGATAATGAGTGTCAAGCGAAGGGGTAAGCCCCATGTAAAACCATCAGATCTTGTGAGAACTCACTATCACGAGAACAGCATGAGCAGCATGAGGTAACTACCTTCATGATTAAATTATCGCCCACAGGGTCCCTTTCACGACAAATGGAGATTACAGGAGCTAAAATTCAAGATGAGATTTGAGTGAGGACATAGCCAAACCACATCATAAGTCCTGGTGGGAACCATGGTCATTACTATATAAGAAGGCTATTACTGTTCTAGAAATAGACTGTTTCCTAGAGTGACTTACTTTGAGGGAGAAACAGAGGCACAACTTTCTGCCTTCTGTGGCTGAGAGCACACTCTCCTGTCACTTCCTCAGGTGCTAAAATGGAGAAGTAGCCTGATTTTTCAAACTAGGATTTGAATGATGAATTAAAATGTATTGATTTGATGAAGGATTATATACACATTGGCTCCTAATATTATGCCAAACTGGCATATTCAACATACATAATAATTTATTTCATTTATTTATTTATTTGTTTTTATACTTTAAGTTCTGGGATACATGTGTAGAATGGACAGGTTTGTTACATAGGTATACATGTGCCATGGTGGTTTGCTGCATCTATCAACCCGTCATCTAGCTGTTAAGCCCCATTTATATTTTTATTGAGGTAAAATATACATATATAATTTGCTATCTTTACCATTTTGCATGTACACCTCACTGGTAATAAACACAATTGTTTCCTTTGTTTTCCCTTCATCATCCCCTCCCCCACTCTCCTTCCCGCCCTCTGGTGACTACCAATCTCCTTTCTGTCTTCATGCAGTCCACATGTTTAGCTCTCACATATGAGTGAGAATATGTGATATTTGTCTTTCTAATATATTTTACTACAAAAAAAGTTTTAGAAACACTTCACGTTCAAAAAGTGGGATCACATTTTTTCCAAGGTATATGGACTAAGTTATCTTATTGTTGAGTTAGGAAACAGAGATATTTCTGGCTTTCCTTCTTTTTGAAACATTTACCCTTCAACTTTCAAGGCTTATTTTTGCAGAGTCACAGCACATTTTAAGAACACCCCAAAAAACATATGTTTCATGAGATATGGACATGGGGCAATATCAAGATGTCTCTGGTCTTCAGTTTTGAAGTAGAGCTCTAGCTTAGAAATATTCAGCAGGAACCAGAAATGTTAGTACTGCATTGTAAGTCAGCAGCACTAGTTTTAGAACAAAAACAAGAAGAAAGAAACTACTGAGTGTTGAAGTTTCTTCTAGGCTTTAAAATTTATGCATTATGTATATATTTTTTAGTTCAGAATAACTATACGTTTTCTATTTTTTATTAAAAATTCATTTATACACACATTTTGACTTGTAAACAAAGTCTACATGTACTTTTAAATTGGCTACATAATAGTCTATTTGGTTAATATGCTAATATGTAAATTATAATGTAGATATTACTAAGTTAGTAAACATTTGGGTTATTTTCTTTTTGCTATTTGTTGATGGTATTAATATGTAAAGTCAATTA
Organism: Cebus imitator; assembly: GCF_001604975.1. Classification (NCBI taxonomy): domain Eukaryota; kingdom Metazoa; phylum Chordata; class Mammalia; order Primates; family Cebidae; genus Cebus; species Cebus imitator. The sequence continues at coordinate 9,341,011 of NW_016107319.1, forward strand.
AAAAATAATATTTTGCACTTTTTTTGTAATTCTACTGGAGCACATTCTTCAAAATGAAATACTGGGCCAAAAATGTATAGACAAATTTGTGAATTTTGGAATACATTGCTCTATTACCTTTAAGTCAATGTACAGTTACTAATAATGTGTAAGTCTTTTTTCCCATTATGCCTTATCTATGTCATTAACAAATGCTTTTGCTACATTAATACTTCTATCTGTATAATGGTTGTATTAAGTAAACAAGACTTGTAGAATTCAATTAAAAATAATTTGAGTCATGTCTCCTGTATCCTTTTAAATGTCTTCTGTAGGACTAGTCAGTCCTTGCATTGTTTCTCTGCCTAAACACCCCGTCACTCTTCTGGTCACCATTATTTAATACAAATGGCTCCCCAGTTTGTAATTAAAATATCTGTTCCAATGCAATAATCAACATTTTCATTCTCCTTTAAAATTAATGTTTTTATTCCTTCTTTTCCCTGGATTCAGGAAAGGAATGATGTGGTCAACTTCTCCTCCCCCACCCAAAACTGGAGACTTTATTCCTTTTCTTCCAGCTTGCTACTCAAAGTTTTCAAACCCTCTGGCATTGGAACATGGGAAGGAAAAAACTAGGTAAAGGAGCAGAAAAGTTCTGACTAGACCAATATTTCACAGTGATCTCACATTTTCTCTTGGCAGAGATTTACATTTGAACCTTTCTCTTATAGGAGCTCTTGTGGGTTCTTCAGAATTTTCCCATCCATGTCTGTTTCAGTTGTTTGCCTTCATCCTTCTTCCAGTCTTCATGGGTAAACAAAGTATTAGATGTCTGGCAACACTTCTACTTTCTTTCTCTTAAAAGCTATTGACCTCTCTAAGAAGTTATTTCCAACAAGACCAAAGATAACCCACAGGAACAATTTTTTTTTCCAGTTGGTGTGTGTAGAGCCCACAAGAAACTCTTTTTTCCATTGCCTCTTAAAACTCTAGGAATGCTTGTCATCCCCAGCTTTCCAATCTCTTCTTAATATACTTTCAGGATTGGGACCATCATTTTGCCCTTTGGGCTTCTCAAGTGAGAGTCAGAATTCTCTAACATTCCAAGGACACATTTAAGTTCTCCCAAGACTTTCTAGAGCTCTTGACAAAGTGAAGAGAGGAAAACCTCCTCACCTCTCCTCCTTGGGAGAGGTCTTGAAGATAGACAAACAGCTCTCTTCTCTACACTCCCTTTTATCCAGCCACCAGCTCCTTACGCTCTTATACCTTTGCTGTTGGTGAGAGTTGTACAATTGTGCCATTTTTAGACATTTCCTTTGTTGATTCTGTATTGTCTTATTTGTCAACCTGGAATGCAGTTTTTATTGGATATAAGGTGTCAGCCCAATCAGCTATTTTAATTTTCTATTACTTTAGCTAAGACTCTTTCTATCATAAATGACAAAAAGCCTAATTTCAAAAACTGGTTTAAGCAAAGAAGGGGCTTATTGGCTCCCATCACTGAGAAGAGGTCATGTTTGCTTAGACACAGCTGGATGCACAGCTCTTCAGGGCCTAGCTCACTTTTCCACTTTTCTTCCACTCCTCTCCCCCTCTTCTCCAGCTGTCCTTCATGTGATGACTTTATGTTCAGGTAGGGTGTGCTGATGCATCAAGCCTAGCCTGCTTTCCATCTTCCACATGGTCTACATCACTTTCCAGTGTTCAAATTTGGAAGCATAAGTGTATTAAATTTCACAATCGGTCAGATGATGAATGCTCTCACCTTCCCTTTCCCGTGGTTCCCTGGCCTGGCTCTGATACCTGTGCACAAGTATTTTACGCCATTCTCACCCCAGGCTGCTCAGCCAGCTGTCAATTTTAAGATCCCCCAGTCTATGGTCACACTTTTGACATTATAAGTGTAGATTTAAGAAGAAATATTATCATACTTCTTAATAAGTAATTTCTTTTCATGGGTAAATAATTAGGAAATAATAAATATATTTTTAAAAATGAATAATCATAAATCAGGGTATACAACTATGACTGTATTTTCTCCATAATTGGATTTATTTTCTTTTTTCTTTTTTTGAGTTGGAGCCTTGCTCTGGCACACAGGCTGGAGTGCAGTGGCGTGATCTCAGCTCATGGCCACCTCCGCCTCCCAGGTTCAAGTGATTCTGCTGCCTTAGCCTCCTGAATAGCTAGTATTTCAGGCTTGCATCGCCATGACCAGCTAATTTCTGTATTTTTAGTAGAAACAGGATTTTACCATGTTGGCCAGGCTGGTCTTGAACTCCTGACCTCAGGTGATCCACCCACCTCAGCTTCCCAGACTGCTGGGATTACAGGCATGAGCCAACGGACCTCACTGGATTTATTTCCTATTTTCAAAACCTACCTGTCGTGTCTTTTGCAGACAAGTAATACAGTATCTTGTAGGTAAACTATTAAAACACAACTGTGCATATCCTTTTATTTTTCTTCCTCTCGTATTAATTATGGTTTAATACTCAGCTCCACAGCTATATACAAATTCAGTACAGCACGTATGCATTCTTTAAAGATAAATTAGGGCTAGTTCTAAAAAGCTGCTTATTTGCCCATACAAAAGCAGATGGTGTATATAATCATGTATGAGTCATCTTTTGCTGTAGTATTCCTCTTTCCATCAAAAAGCATTTGCACTCTTCCTCCTTATGTGTTACTCTTGGTTTAGTTTCTATGCAAAATTAAAAAAAAAAAATCCAGAGGCTTTAGTCTGAGGGAAACTGTTGTGGAGAATATCACTCTACACATTACATCAACATGTAAATAATAAACCAGACACTATTCAGATTTAAGGTGGTATGGGAGAGAATTACAAAAGTTGTGTGTGACTGACGTGAGGATTATCTCTCATTACATGAGAGATGTAGTGATTTTTTCCCTTTGGACTGATATTAATAGTTTCTTCTTGTTTTTCATTTTTTGTATAAATATATAAGTATACATAAATATATACATCTTGTGACATTTCTGCAAGGCAGTTATTCTCATCATCATATTTCAGATGATTTCAGATAAAGAAGCCAAAGTTATGCTCAAACCCTGGCTCCAAATCCGGTTCTCTTTTCACACTACCCCAGACCAAACCTTCAAGATGTCACTGTGTATCCTGCCATTTTAAATATTAATATAGGCTTCATGAAATAAGAAGCAAATTTTGTTAAGCTTCTTAGGAGTTACAAAAGTGCATTAAACTTCTTCCTCTTAATGAACCATATTTAAGTAGGGTGTGGAATTCAGATCATAGTAATACCACAAAATATGTATAAGTTCTGTGAGGATTCAGAGGGCATGTTAAGATCTAGATGCCAAAAGTGGGCTAGCAGTTGGCAGTGCACATGCCCCCTAAATACCACGTAGGGCATAAATGCATTAGAACTGGTTGAGAGGCCTATGCATTTTAAATCTAAATTTAGATATAAATAAATCTAAAATTTTATTTAGATAACATTTGGCTTTTAGGAGTTTCTTCTGAGAAATTTGCTGCATTTGATAGGATAAATGTTTAGAATAAACCAGAGGGCTATTATTCAATCACTGTGTATCAATATCACCAAAGTTTCCCTTTCCCCATGTCATTGTTTGGCTCTCCATTCAAAGTTGCTTTCAGAGCTAAGTTTTTGTTGCAAAAAAGGGTCATTCTTTCTTCACCATGTCTCTCAGTTTTCTGCATTTATATTCTCTGTCGTTTAGACCTTTTGCTCACAACTACACAAGCAAACACTCAGGGCTGAAGAGTAAAATTCCGTAATCAGAATCACCAAACCTTCCCATCTCAGCCCCAATTTCAAGAAATCCAACATGAGCCATCCATGGAGTCATGGTATCTTCACAGGAAAGATTTCATAGAAGGGAAATGATCATTTCTTCCCCGACAAATACCAAATTTAACTATGAAAAGTTCATTGCTATGATTTGCATGTCACCTCTGGAAACTTTGTTGAAATTTAATTGCCATTGTAACAGTGTTGGGAAGGGCCTTTAAAGTCATGATTAGGTCATGAGGGCTCCATTCTCATAAATGGACTAATGCCTTCTACAGGGAATGCGCTTCTGATAAAAGGATGTGCTTGGCTTCATTTCCTCTCTCTTCATCTTAAACTTTTGCTTGCCTTTCTTCTTTGTTATCATGCAGTAAGAAGGTCCTTATCAGATACAAGGTAGATGTCAGTGCCATGCCCTTGGCCTTCTCAGCCTCCAAAACTAGGAAGAAAATATTTTTTTTTCTTTATAAATTACCCAGTCTGTAGTATTCTGTTATTGTAGCAGAAAATGGGCTAAGACATTCATATATAGAAGTACAGAGAAATTGCTTGGAAAAGTTCAAGGAGGTTAAAGTAATTTGTACTTTAATTATTCACTAAATTCTGTAGCTCTGGTTAAGATGGCACATTCACTCTGATCTCTTCTCGTCTTTGAATTGTAAATTACTTTAGCGAAAAGGTTAATCTCATGCTCTCTTGTTTCAACATGTTGTTTTTATTAAAAATGTAAATTTAAAATTATCTTGGCATTTGGATCATTAATTGGATTAAATTAACCTAATAATCCTCTTAAAATTACTTTTAAAAAACACGTATGAAGAATTGTTCCCTTGTTAGTCTCATTTTTTATTTTACGTAGTCATTTAGTACAAACACACTCTCTGAAGAAGCAAATAGGTTAAAATTTGATTTTTTTAATTTATTAAAAAATAAATTTCAGTTGCCAGGAACTTAGTCTCTATATCTAGAAATTTCTTTTAAATTTTATCAAGCTTTGTGTGAACAAAATAACATCATCATTCATGTAATAGTATATCATCATCATCATTCATGTACTATTATATCTTGCCTGTTCAGCAATGAAGGAAATAAATGATAGGACTTTAGTGTCCCCTTAATTTATTTAAAACAATGAAACCAGACTCAAAAGTTTACAATAGGAAGAAAACCTAAACTTCATCTAGGTATTTCAAGCCTTTCATTTGACAGCACCATTATTACAATACAATAGAATAGATTAAGTTAGTATTAAACAAATGTAAATGAATTCAACTAAAGTTTTGGATCAGAATCCTCAATCAATTCTAAAAATTATGCTAACATACAAAAACAAAGATGCAAGGAAACATTTGTTATTTATCACGAAATATTAATGAGTAGAGTATTTTTTTTTCCATCATTGAGTCACTGGAACTCATTATAATGAAAATTGCATTCTGAAATTGTACAATTTAGGTATATAATTTATTGGAGTGTCCAATTCACATGTTAATTTTTCACTTGACTGAAGTCTTATGTCTTCTTTGTGTTCTTTCCACATTTGGTTTGGTGAACAGATTCTCATTAATCAACTTTCTCTAGAAGGATTATAGTACAAAAACAACAAGACCAAAATATGAGACATAGTTTTGTTAAACACAACAGGAAATTAATGCATAGCATAAATTTTAGAATTCTACATTCTTACAGAGTTGTCCTTGAACATAATTAGTAGGAAACAAAAGGAATCTCCTTACTGATTAGCTCTATTGAAGTTTTGTGTTAAAAAAATACAGAATTTCTTAGCCTATCTATTATATCTATTCTAAAAGCCTTAGGTAAAGAATAAATATAGTTGCTCTGTTCCTAGTTTCTACAGAGATAAGAAACTAACAGCCAAGCTTGTATAGAGGCAAAATATAATGTGAAGCTAGTAAATGATAAGTTGAATTGACATACGCATGTTAATATTTAAGGCATGTTTCTGAGTCTGTCACGTGTTTTTTAAGAATGACTTCTTTCCCGCCCCCACAAAGAAGTCTGCACAAAGCTTATGGCCAAGTTCCTCTCTGATTCTGCGGTGTGAAAGAAGGGTACTTTCACATCTGCATTTTAAGACTAATCTCAGGTGATTTCATCTCCAGAAGCCTTTGATACCTGTCCCAGTTTCTGGGACAAGTGGAGCTAATGCTGCCACTACTGTAGAATGTGTTCACTGGAATGACTTTCTGTTTTTTTCTGTTAGGCTCTCAGCTTCTCAAGGATGAAGATTCATATTGGTATATCTAATGCGAGTGTGGTGCCTACCCCACTGTATGCATTTAGCAAATGTTTGTTGCACTTAACTGAATTAAACTACAAGGACATCTTAATGCACTGTCGTGTATTAAATTGGCCCAAAGATTTGAGATGCCCAAGATTGTATGAAAAAAAAATGGCAGGGGAAACACTAAACACTAAATTTGTTACTAGAATAAATAAGTGGCTAAAAGTGTATAGAAATTTAAGTTTAAAAAATAGACTTTCGGTTGTAATTGTTCTATTAAAAAAGTGCATCAAGACTTTTTTTTTTTTTGGAACAAGGCAGAATGCAAATAAAATGAATGTTTTGCAGATACTTGTTCCAGCTGCCAGTCCAATAACAAGATAACCTTAGTAAATGAAGTGAATCTGGTAAGTGACTCAGAACTTTTGTTGTTTCAAGTATCTGCGGATTGGATTTTATTAATCCTTTTAGCTGTGAATCGTGTCTATGCCATTCATTTTCGCACAGCAGGAACTTCTTAGGATTAAAATCTTGTGTAACAGTCATTGTCAAGCTTTAAGAATTCACATGATAGTGTGATGTGGCAAATCCTGCATATAACCTGTGTAGCTGTGATGGATCTTTAAAACTCTCTCTGTTCTATGACTCCAAAGTCTAGAAAACCTAGACTGGCCCAGGGTAAAAATTAAAATCCAGAAATGTACCTGACCTCTGATCTATCAGAAAATTATGGGAGAAAAATCAATTGATTTTGTAGAAGGCAGAATAAAATATTCCTTTACTTAAGGAATAAAGCTCATTCCAGAGACTTGTTCTTGGTGGCTATCTCCCAAAATATATGTCCTTTGGGTTTGTGCTTTAGACAAAGTTCAATAGGAACGATATACTTTCTTAGTTCATACCAGGGGCCATAGTGAATAAAACAAACGTAATTGGTTATTTAGACCAACAGCAGAGGCAGCAGCCACTACTCAGCTCTTAGGAATTGGTCTCATGCTGATATGAAGGCTCTCAGCATTTTGGGAGTTTATGTTTTTTCCCCAAAGGAATACTAACATCTGATTTTTTTTTAATGTAACAACTTCCCACTTTTAAAGGTTGACAATAAATGTTCTTTTCAAAAAGCACTATGCGGTAATACTGTTCTGGATAAACACAATGTATCCATGGCCTTTCACATGTTTTGCACCTACTTAGCACCTGGGAGTGGAGATGAGAAAGCATGTGCTAGATGGCTTGCTATATTGATAACAGCTAACAGGTGTGAGGACTTAGGATGACCAAGAACAGTTTTAAATGCTTTACCAGTTGTAGCTCATTTAATTCTCATTAAAATTAAACTCTGTGAGGTTGACACTATCACTGTCTCTATATTAAGTGAGGTTAGTAGATTGCTGAAGGTTACACAGTTAATAAGTGTTGGAGCATGGGTTCAAATCCAAATCTGATTTTAGATCTGAGGCTATTACACATACTGACCATAGAGTCTCCTATACACGTAACTTTGCAGTTTTGGACATAAGAAGTACACTTGGTTTTCTCTTTTACTTATACTATTTCATTTAGTATCTTTTTTTCAAACAAAACAAAACGCTTTGTGTCTAAAGGAGAATCTCACTATGCTGCAGACAAACGCTTACATTTCTAAAACATCAAAGAGGTAGAATTAATGAAATAGAATAGAAATGAATCATAGCTGGTTTCCCCCTCCCTCAAATCAGAAAGAAGTAACTCTCTAGTTAGTTTTCTTTCCTAAAAGGCAAAAGTTGCAAACATTAAAACCAACCTGAATTTTCTATTTCAACAGAACTTAAAGGCACATCTGTGTCAGGTGAGGAGTGAGGTTGTACATCAAATGAGCTTTTCTATGAAGAAATATCAGAAAAATATTAATGTCACAATTTTCTAACCCTAAGTCAGTAAAAAGTAAAATGCCTCAGCTTAAAAATATTTTTTTCTAATTTTTTCTTTTGATTGAAATGCCCTTTGCAGAGATTTTGTGGTTGTTGTTACTAGTTGCTATTTGATGGATATTTATAAGCATTGATTTAAACTTGTATTTGTGTTCCTCTACGGTATTTGGTATTTCAGTAGGAAAAACATTACCCCAAACCCTGGCACTTACCTATTTGCCTGCTGTAATAAACAGTGAAAGTGAAAATAAAAATAAACTGTGTGATCTCTGAATCTTGTTGACCAGAACCAAAGTCATCCGTAAACATTTAGAAAATTATCCGAACTTTGCCAACTAAATATTTCCTTGACTTTTTCGGGTTTTAAAACATTGACCAAGAGAGAAAACAACCCACTTTGCCATAGAGGCCCATGTAAGAAGATGATTTTTCTCTTTTAAACTCCAGGCGAGAGAAGTTATCTTATACTAAAGTCCTTACCAAATCTCTCATACAAGAGTAGTCATTCTCAGATACTTTTCTTTGATTAACAAAAAGTATTATTTAAGGAAGATATATTTACATGGAATAATGAAAATCAATCATAGGATTGGATGGTTGTAGAAGTTAACTGTTAGAAGCAGTTAAAAAAGAAAAGAGGCAAAGGAACTTTATATAGATTTACTATCATTCTCCTTCTGATGGTCTCACAATTGCAGTGTTATTACCCCTCTCAGTTAGCCTTTTTAAAAGAATTATATAGTGGTTATGGTCCCAAAAATCACAGAGAGATTAATCATAGAGGATGAATAAAAACATAACTGTATCAATCTCCTGTGACTCAGTACTTCTGATCTAGGATTACAGAGGCAGTGACAGCATCATAAACACACACACACACACACACACACACACACACACACATATTGTGTCTTAAATGTCATGAATAGAAAGGGATAGCAAAAGCTATACACTTCAATAAGCTGTGTTGTATGGATTTAAAAGTAGCATTAGTGGGCTAGGCATGGTGGCTCGTGCCTGTAATCCCAGCACTTTGGAGGCCATGGCAGGTAGATCACCTGAGGCCAGGAGTTCGAGATCAGCCTGATCAACACAGTGAAACCCCATCTCTGCTATTAAAAAAATACAAAAATTAGCCAGACATTGTGGCCTCACCTGTAGTCTCAGCTACTATGGAGGCTGAAGCATGAGAATAATTTAAACCTGGGAGGTGGAGGCTGTAGTGAGCAGAGATTGCACCATTCCACTTGAGCCTGGGCGACAGAGGAAAGTTCTGTCTCAAAAAAAAAAAAAAAAAAATATATATATATATATATATACACACACACATATATTTTAAAAGCACTAGTGATTCAAAAAAATCACTGGTGTTAAGAATTCATGGGTGGAAATTTAAAAAATTTGTTTCAGAATATGTGAGAATAAAAAAAAAGCAAAAGTTTTATTTTGTTTATTTATTTTTATTTATTTTTGTATTTATTGAGACAGAGTCTCATTCTGTTGCCCAGGCTGGAGTGCAGTGGCATGATCACAGCTCACTGCAGCCTTGATTTCCCGGGCTCAAGTGGTCCTCCCATTTCAGCCTCCTGAGTAGCTGATACCACAGATGTGCACCATCACGCCCTTCTAATTTTTGTTTTTTTGGTATAGATTAGGTTTCACCTTGTTTCCCAGGCTGGTCTCAAACTCCTGGCTTCAAGAAATCCTCTTACCTTGGCCTCCCCCAAAGTTTTAAACATATGTAAATATATTCTTTTAAATAATTAATACACAAATAGAGTAAATACTATAAGTAGAATCTTAGTATTTCCTCAATATCCATAAAAATATATAATAGCAAGTTAGACAAAAAACTAGGGAGCGATCTTTCATTCGGAAAATGGGGGATAGAGCTATATTTAGAGGTTCCTTTTAATTGGGCAAATGCAAAAGACAAAATTCTGCTAGAGTAACACAGTGACTTCTGTGTCCAGTTGAAAAAGATGGAGCTTAATGCAGTTCTGTTTCTCTTTTTAGTTTAATTGAACTCAGAGGAATAAACTCTGCTAGAGCTAGTCACACTGGTACTCAGAGCAAAATTAAAAACTGAATTCTCACCTTTCTCAGCCGGCGAATACAGTAAGAAATAAAGAGGATCTTTCCAATGACAGCAGCCATCACCCCAAAAATAATGAGTGTTATCACTACAGGAGATAAAGAGAGTAGCAAAATTATGAGAGTCTGAAATAAATGACCACATAGCAATAAAAAAAAATAAGACAGATAAAATCAGGGTAACATCACTTTGTCTTTTAATTGAGAGTACATTCATATACTATTATGTATACTTTATCTTTTTAAAAATTGTGTGCTTTACAGTAACCTGGGAAACTGGGACTGTGAGTGATAAATCTTTTGTCCCAGGTTGCACAACTAGCTGATGACAGAACTAAGACCTAAGGGTTCTGATTCCAGACCCAGTGTTCTTCACTGGTGTAATCGTAGATTAGAACTCAGTGGACATTTTACTCAGGTACGAGGGGAAAAAAAACCCAGAAATTCTTTTTTTCTTTTCTTTCTTTTTTTTTTTTTTTTTTTTGAGATGGAGTTTTGCTCTTGTTGCCCAGGCTGGAGTGCAGTGGACAAGAGTGATGAGCAATTTCGGCTCACTGCAACCTCTGCCTCCTGTCTCCTGCCTCAGCCTCCCTAGTAGCTGGGATTACAGGTACCTGCTACCATGCCCGGCTAATTTTTTGTGTTTTTAGTGGAGATGAGATTTCACTATGCTGGCCAAGCTGGACTCGAACTCCTGACCTCAGGTGATCCACCCTCCTTAGCCTCCCAAAGTGCTGGGATTACAGGTGTGAGCCACTGTGCCCGGCTCACAAATTCTTTCATAGTTTGGACGTTATGAAGAAAATATGTCTTAACATACAAAAGAGCATTGAACAAATCATAGAATCCTAATTTTGGAAACAAATTGGTATGAACAGTTTACAAATAAAGAAAAGCAGCCTAATAAGGTTAACTTAGCCTTGGTCAGACAACCAGTTAAAAGTAGAATTATAACTATAATGCAGGTCATCTATATTTTAAGCTTGCATTACTTCCACAGTATTCTTATGCATAGTCTCTGATATAGTCACTAAAAATATTTATACCATATTTGTATTGCTTCCAGATGAAGTAAACAGAATGGAAGGTTAGACATAAAGGTAAAATGGCTCATTTATTTGGCTAATTCATATTGAAAAGCCCCATTATTGATAAAAAGTAAAAGTAGCATTTCCTCTTGCTGGTGTTTCCCAGCCTTCTTGATCACTTAGCTTAAATGCATGCGATAGTGATGAATTTCTATGATGTGCTTTTTATCCTGTAAGCTATGGACACAGCTGAGTGTGAAGGGAGGGTTAGAATGCTGAATAGCAAATGAGCACACACAGTGATACCAAGTGAGGGGGAGGAAATGTCCCTTCAACAGAGGTGGTCAAGATGGCCCCTAAGTGGTCGCATTGACCAAAAATGAATCAAGGCTGAGATTTACCCTTTAGATACAGTGCCAGTTAATTAGATGATTTTAAATGCCTTACTCTTTACAGGAGGGAAGAGGGAAATTCATTTGTTTCATAAGCTCTTATGAGGCCTTTCTCAAATACTCAGGGTTGGTTAGAAAGGCAAAACATCTAACTTACAAGGAAAACTACTATCAGATTATGTATTGCTATTTCCAAAATGTTTTTATTTATTTTTATTTACTTATTTATTTGCTTTTAAGACAAGGTCTTACTCGGTCACGAAGGCTAGAGTACGGTGGCACAATCATAGCTCACTGCAGCCTCAAACTCCCAGGCTCAGGCAATCGATCCCCGCACCTCAGCCAGCCTCCCAAGTAGCTGGGACTACAGGCGCATGCCTCATCCCAGCTAATTTTTGTATTTTTGGTAGATGGATTTTGCCACATTGCCCAGGCTGTTCTCAAACTCCTGGGTTCAAGCAATTAACCAGGCTCGTCTCCTAAAGTTCTGGGACAATAGCCGCTGCCCCTGGCCCCTATAATGTTTTTAAAAATAAAAAATGCCTATTTTAATTTTAAAAAGAGAATATTTTATTTGCCTTTATAATTCTGTGTGAATAAAGTTAACAACATATGCTCTTTTTTTGTTTTGTTTTTGTTTTTGTTTTGAGATGGAGTCTCGCTCTATCAGCAGGCTGGAGTGCAGTGGCGCGATCTCAGCTCACTGCAACCTCCCACCTCGGCCCCCCAAAGTACTGGGATTACAGGCGTGCACCAGCTCTTCTATTTAACCTTGACATATTTTCTTAGGTATTTGAAACAAGCAATACATAGTTTTAAACGGAATGACTGTTATTCTTTGCCAAATATTAACATACCTGGTTCAGAGAAATCATGCATAAGTTGCTGCCTTTCTCCTATAAAGCAAAATTTCAAATAAATAAGGCATGTGCAAAAAAAATCATTTTGGAATTAAACTGTTTTGTGGGTTTCCTTTTCTTAATCAGATTTTGAGAGTTATTGGTCAGCTTTTTTTTACCAACATCTAGCTGGTAAAATTTATCTACTTTTAACTACCCAACAAGTATTCATGGATGAGAAATTAGCAAATTGTCTCATAACTGAGGGGAAAGGGATGAGAAAGTACTGGAAGAATCACTTCTTGACTTCCACAAGAAGCAATGCATTTTTAAAAATGTAAAAATTATGAGTTGAAAGGAGGCATAGGGAGCCATCACTCCACATAGATGCCAGTTTCATGCAAAGAGGGCTCATGTGGCTAATTTTCCAAATTTATACCATAGTCACTGTCTGAATCTAAACTCTTATTGTGTCTCATTTGAGCTTTTGCCAGTAGTCTCTGGATTCTATGTCAGTAGCAATTTATAGTATGGTTACCTTACTGCTCCACCTGTGCTAACCTTCCCTGTCAATCCACATCTTCCTTTTTTCTCTGTCTCCACTTGACATTTTATGTCATGAAGCCCTCTTACTACCAAGACCACACAATTTTCTGGAATTTAATTATTACAGATTACATAGTATACCACGTTGTATCACATAACCGAGGACTAAAGTATAGTTTTTCAGTCTTTAGGCTTTATGTATAAAGGTTAATTGGGGCTTGCCTTCCCTTTCTTTGTCAAGGTGATAGTTATGGTTGGTAGATGGGCTTTGAAGTAAAACACATGGGTTTTCAGTCATGAAAGTTTGAGAACTTTCATGAGTTACAGCTCACGTAGAGTTCAACCACAAGTGACTCCAGAGTAACTATTTAAAACTAAGAACATACCGTTTTTCTGGTCTGGACGTAAATGGTTTCTACCAGAAGATTCTGAAACTCCGTCAGCACCAGGATTGGCTGGGCTCGTGGTCAGTATCTGCTCAACTGCATAAAAGAGAAGTCGAGAAAAGGATCAAGAATGAGGTGACCGAGTGAACATAAAACGTATCATGAAACACAAATGCTCCCACATCCCTCCCTGCAGCAGCTCCAGAATTTCTTCTTCTGCCCTGAAAAATAACAAGAGAGACCGCCACCTGGCTACTCTTCTCTCTGCACCCAGCTTTGCTTTTCATTTATCAGTCACCAAGAATGTGTGAGGCTCTGAGCTAAGCGCTTTTAAACACATCTTGTTTAGCCTTTAGAGAAACGCTGTTAGATAAGCACTGCGTTATTGTCCCCATTTTAAAATTAAGGGAATAGAAACCTTGCAGCGGAAATCACCCTGAGTCAGCAGCTGGGATGGAGCTGAGCCCAGGTCTGAGCTGAACTTGGCTTGCCTCCGTGCCACTGCACTATTAGATCCCCTTTATCTGGCCCACTATTTCATGGTCACATACATCATTTCTGTGCTTTGCTACATTGTTTTAATTTCTTTAACTCACAGTATTATTTCTGTGAGATATTCCAGAGGCAAGGATTCCTCCATAGCAGAGGCTGTGTCTACTCAGCTCCCCTTTTTTAATGTTTCTCAGTGTTTGTCAGTTTCCCTGCCGTGACAGGTCCCTTAAAGTAGGGTTGCATCACAACAATGATTTCAGAGCCATCATTTAAAAATAAAAACAAACTGATTATCACTGATGGGAGGTAATTCTCTGCGGGCAATCCTGGAATTTTCTTTTCCATATGAGGGGAAATTGATGTTGCTATGTTCACAAATTCTGTATAAAATAGCAGTTGAGAAAGTGATTAAGAATGAGGTGACTGAGTGGACCATCTCAAAAGACAACTTTCATCACATCCCTCCAGGCCCTGAGCTAAGTGCTTTACATATATCTTATTTAATCTTTAGAGAATTGCTATGTGGTAAGTATTGTATTTTCGGCCTTATTTTAAAATTAAGGGGCCAGAAGCCCCTCCAGAATTTCTGCATAGCAGAGGTTTACAAATAGAGAAAGTGTACCTTTGTTTTCTCATCTGTACAATAATAAAACCAGCCTCAAAATGTCATTGTGAGAACTTAATTAGTTTAAATATGTGTGTGCCTGTGGTATGTGTGTGCATGTGATGTGCATGTGTATGTGTGTGTTAGTAGTACTTGGCACAGATAGGGCATTACATATATGTTGGCTATTATTGTTATCATGCTTCTAAAGGGGTAACTTGAAGCTGCATTTGGGAAACTGTCTATGCTAAGAAAGGTGGAAGCTTATAATAATTATATGGAACAAATGTTATTTCCCATACCTGTGGCTTCATCTGCTAGTGACAATCTTACTTCTTCAGTAAAAACTGAAACAAAAACAAAACACTATTAAATTTAATGTTCTTATAGTTCAATAGAGGTTGAGTCAATTCTAAGTTTCCCCTCCCATGCTTTTTTTCTTCTTTCAAAAATAGATGCTCAGAGTTGTGATGGAATTATAGGCAACGCTGGCTCCAACCTGAGATACTGACTGAAGAGCCAGATAACCAGGCAATGGAATGAATTCTAGGTCACCGTTGCTCTCTAGTATAAACACATGCATGCAAACATGAGACATAAGAACACCTCCCTACACCCTCTCTTGCTCCAACCGTGTAAGACATGCGCACTTTCCCTTTGTCTTTGCCATGACTGTTTCCTGAGGCCTCCCCAGAAGCAGAAGTGCTATGCTTCTTGTATAGCCTGCAGAACCATGAGCCAATTAAACTTCTTTTCTTTACAAATTACCCAGTCTCACTTCTTTCTTCTTTTTCTTTATACTTTAAGTTCTGGGGTATATGTGCAGATCATGCAGGATTGTTACATAGGTATACACATGCTATGGTGGTTTGCTGCTTCCATCTACCCATCATCTACATTAGGTATTTCTCCTAATGTTATCCCTCCCCAAACCCCCCACTCCCTGCTCTTCCTCCCCTAGCTCTCCTTTGCCCCAACAGGCCCTGGTGTGCGATGTTCCCCTCTGTGTGTCTACGTGTTCTCATTGCTCAATACCCACTTATGAGTGAGAACATGCAGTGTTTGGTTTTCTATTCTTGTGTCAATTTGTTGAGATTGATGATTTCCAGCTTTATTCATGTCCCTGCAAAGGATATGAACTCATCCTTTTTCATGCCTGCATAGTATTCCGTGGCATATATGTGCCACATCTTCCCTGTCCAGCCTATCATCGATGGGCATTTGGGATGGTTCCAAGCCTTTGCTATTGTAAACAGTGCTGCAATGAACGTATGTGTGCATGTGTCTTTATAATAGAAAAATTTATAATCCTTTGGGTATTTACTCAGTGATGAGATTGCTGGGTCAAATGGTATTTCTATTTCTAGATCCTTGAGGAATTACCACACTGTCTTCCACAATGGTTCAAGTAATATACACTCCCACCAACAGTGTAAAAGTGTTCCTATTTCTCCACATCCTCTCCAGCATTTGTTGTCTCCAGATTTTTTAATGATTGCCATTCTAACTGGGATGAGATGGTATCTCAATGTGGTTTCAATTTGCATTTCTCTAATGACCAGTGATGATGAGCATTTTTTCATATGTTTGTTGGCTGCACAAATATCGTCTTTTGAAAAGTATCTGCTTTGCCCACTTTTTGATGGGTTGTTTGTTTCTTTCTTGTAAATTTGTTTTAGTTCTCTGTAGATTCTGGATACTAGCCCTTTGTCAGATGGGTAGATTGCAAAAATTTTTTCCCATTTTGTTGGTTGCCAGTTCACTCTAATGATAGTTTCTTTTGCTGTGCAGAAGTTCTTAAGTTTAATTAGATCCCATCAGTTATTTCTTCATAGCAATGTGAGAACAAACTAACACAATGGGTTTTCACATTGCATCTGAATGTGAACATGATAAATTAAGCAAGCTAAATGACAAAATAGCACATGCAGAATGAATGCAAGCATCTGGAAAAATGAGCATTCTTGGAAGAGCAACAGTATGTTTTCAACATTCCAAAAGCAAGCATACTTTTACTAACAGAAGAAAAAAGCCAAAAAAAAAAAAATTACATGAAACTTAGTCTGTAAATATTTATCAATTTAAAGGCAAAGCATATAATTGAGGCCTTCCAGTAGTTTTGACTACAAATACTCATATTCCTTCAAGTTTCCTAACTGTTCAGAAGGACGTTAGGGACTGCTGGAGTCAGAATTCCAAGGGTTCGGGTGGGGAGGTGTGTTCAGACTATGGGAGGGCGCTGCACTTTTCTTTGTGAACATCTGCAAGACTCTGCGTAGTCCAGTCCTGTTTGCCTCCCAGCTTTATTGCGTCACTCTGCCCTTCCCTCTTGGGGCTCCAACCATTCTGCACATCTCTTCACTCTGTGAATGCACCATTCCATTTTCCATGTCCTAAACTTTGTGCCAGCTCCTCCCTTCATCTGAAATATTTGCTTCCCTATCTTTGCTTAACTACTGGCTTTTCAAGTCTCAGTTCAATGCCACTTCCTTTAGGAGGTCTTTGCTGGCCTCTCTAACAAGATTTAGACTAAAAGCTCTCTGATGTCCCTGGTGTTTAACATGGTGTTGTAAAATCTTATGATTGTTTAGAAATCCAGATATGCATTCCTTAGGCCTTGATGCTTACTGGGGGCCTTGGGTGTTTATTAATTTGTTCAATCATTTACAAAAGTTTTTTTTTTTTTTGGATGTGTGCTGTGGGCTGTGTACTAGGAATACAATGATAAATAATTCATAATAATTCGTGGTCTTTCCCTTCAGAGAAATTTCAGTTCAGTAAGAAGGACAATTATTTAACCCAAGTATAATAAGTATTTCAGGATGGTGTTGAAAGTGAGGGCACAAAGGAGACAGCGGTCAATTCTACTTGCAGGAGGTAGAAAGAACTCATCGAGGCGTTTTTTTCAATTTATCTTGAAAGAAGTCTAGGATTTTACCAGGCAGGCTGTGTGGTACCAGAAATGCCTTGGAATTTGAGACATCATTGCAAGTTAGAAAAACTGCACGTTATCTATGTGGCTGCCGCACAAGGTGTGAGAAGGAGAGGAACAGAGAACTGGGTGAACAGCAAATGAGAGGCTGAAGAGGTGGCGAAGCACCAAATGTTGTGGGCCATGTTCTAGAATTTGGACTTCATCTTTAAGGCAGTGGAAAGACAATGAGGGGTTTGAAGCAGTTTTTTATTTAGGGAAAATCACTGTCAGTAGTATGGAGGATAGCTTAGGGGAAAAAAACATGCCAGAGCTTTGTAGTAGAGGGCCCCAGCTTGTGTTCAAGAGCGGCCAAGATAAGCAATTCCTTTGCAAACTGGCCCCTCCTGCTCACAGAATGTCCTTATCACTTCTTAACATTCCTTTGGTGGAGAAGACCTATAGCCCGAGGCTTTAAAGGGGGCAGAAAATTGTAGCACGTTTAAAAAAAAATATGGCAAAGAATCAAGCATGGAAGCTAACATCTTTTAAAATTGGCGCTTTAGTTCTTTTCATTTTAAATGAAGTCAGAGAAAGTGAAAAGTATTTTAAATTTATAGGCAAAGTATAGGTAACTTTTTTATAAAAATGAAAACGTGCTTAGGGAGAGAGAGCTCATTTAGGTAACTTTTGAGCTTTATCAAAACAATTTGAACGCTCTAGCAAATAGGTAGGCTTCTTTCTTCTTTAATAGCTATGCCTCACAGTGAAAGAGCACTTGGTGGAAATTTTGTTCTGAAGTCAAGGCTGAAACCCCAGAGATCAAAAATCTTACTCAAGTTTACAAAGCTGGACTCAGAACTTAACGCTGGCTTTAACATTTGTCCTACGTTAGACCATAATGCCTCTCTTTCCAGCTGGAGCTGCATGCCTCCACTCTGGCTTTTAACAAGGCTCTGAACTATTGTCACAACTTGGGAATTTCTAGCATTGAGGGTAACACATTGACACAATTTCTTCAATGTAAAATTGTATATTCTTTATCCAAGTCCCATCTGAGCCTGTTACGTCCTATTTGTACCCTTAAAAATTGATTGGTGGCCAAATTGATTTCAGACTGAAATTTGCCACTTATGTTCTTAGAAATATTTGCTTTAATTCTCCAGAATCAGTTGCTTTGATACAACTTCTTATAGCCACCTAAGTCAACATAGTAAGAAAATAAACATATAAAAGCCCTAAAGACAATTTGATAAAAAAATGTGTTTAACATCATTTCCTCAACAATCTAACAATGGTAGCTGACCAATAATGACCTTCTTCATAGTTTGTTTCTCTTCCATTTTTGGAAGAAATGGAACAAAAAGAGCAAAACAAAATCGTCCCCTCAAAATATTGCTTCATGGGAATATTTTCCATTTCTGGAAAAAAAGATGACCTTATACGCCTTTCAATAGGAATTAATATCTATGCTTGCTTAGTGGTAAGAGTAAGGCACAAAGACTTTATTGGAAGTCTATAATTTACAAAACAGTGTCATCTTGAAAAAACGATAGTTCCCATAAAAAGTGAGCTTTTCTGTTTTCTAGTATTAATTACATTTTAAATAATTTTTTAAGTTATTCCAGGGTAGAATCACATGGGGGCAATTGAAATAATTTTATCAATAGCTTCAAATTAAATAAACCAGCACCCGGTTGAAAAAAAAAATCACCTACGTAGAAGGAGAAACAAAAGAAACATCCTCAAATGCTGAAGTTTCTTTCAAATTCAAGGAAAGGAAACCAAATTTTCACAATACGATCCCTTAAAATCACCAAGAATGGGCTGGG
>NW_016107319.1:9360374-9371504 GCF_001604975.1 Cebus imitator
AAACAGCTCACATAATTGCTTGGTTCTCCTGGATTCCTAAGACCCTACTTACTCAGCTAATAGACATCTGTGGACATATTCAATTCTGCAAAGCTGCAAAATATATACAAAAAGATGGTTTTTGAATAGGACTTTTTACTATAGCATATTTAGTTCAGTAAACAGGGTAGAAAAAATGCAAACTTGTAACCATTGAACAACAAACATTAGTTTGCCAAAACTGCTTAAGGACTGGAATAAGAGAAGGCTCTCCTGTTATTTTTATCTCTTTGGCATCGGAGCTCTCAGCTTTCTGTAGCTAAATTAGCTTCCAAAAATCTACTTGTGTCATTCCTAGATTAAAGGTCAGTTTAAGTATTGTCCTGTTGAATTCAGAAGGTACCTTTAAGCTAGAAAACCACTTGAAGAACATCTAATCCAACTTGCTGACTTTACAGATAAGAAATTTGGTATCATAAAAATTAAATGATTAGCTCAGATGGGCATATCTGGTAAGGAGCAGAATGGAGACTTAATTCTGCTCACCCCCAATGTTATTCTCACCTCCCAGATCTCACTGCCTGTTTGAGATCTTTTTGGCATGATTTCTCCGATACTTCAGCATATTAGTCAGCAAACATTGGGGTACTTTGTACACACAAAAAAGGGCAACTAAGTTCCTGAGCTCCCTGGACATCCTAAAAGCTAGAATTTTAATAATAGCCATGTAGGTTTCATTTTGATAATTTTTCCACACTAATGTATTGTATTACTTAGTAATCTAAGTATCTCTTAGCCCTCAGTGTCCCTATGCTATAGCCACTAAGAGAAATTGTGTTTTGCTCTAGCAATACTGAAATGAGAGTCATTTTCTTAATCCCTTCACGTCTTCTAGCAGGAACACATCCAGTCTATACCTGAAAAATTCCACTTCTTTCTCCAAGTGAAGCATATTTACCTTGGGGTGTTATGAAAGATGGATGTGTCCAGCATGTGGCTACTCAGGAATGGACAGGCCTTTGCCAACACTGCACCTTTTCTTAGCTGCATGAGCCTCTGTAAAATGTATTCTCAAGACATTACCCTGTGCCTACTTGCAAATGAATCACTGGATGAACCTTGATGGATGGGTAGAGTTTTAGGTGAAGATGCAGAGGAGGAGGGATACAGAAATAGCAGGGGCTAACACATGGAGAAAGGAGAATATAACGTGCCTTCATGTGAAGAGGCTAAGGGCAGCTAGCAGGCAAAAGCTGGGAAACCTCTCAGATTGCAGAGTTTAATGTTCAAGTGGCAAATTAGTGCAAAGTAAAGTAGGTAGGTTTGGGCATATTAGCAAGGCCTCAAACTCCTAGCTTTAATTTATGTTTTTCAGTTCTCAGACACTGAAATGGCATTTGCTGTGATACTTAGCACAAAGTAAAGATCTGTGACCTGAATTGAATTGTGTAATTTAGGTCTGGGAAGGGTGGAATGAATCGGTATACTTTCTAAAAAATAAAATATTCAAAATTTGTGTTTGAATCGTCTGGCAGCTTATACTTGTATAATACCTGGTAAGTTCCAGAACATTTCACCTCTCTTGTCTCTTATTCCCGTGTGCTGGGTGAGAGGACCTGGACTTCTGTCACTGTTCCCATTGTACCAAGGAGATGGGGTGACTTGGGGGCACAGGACAGGTTAGGAAAACAACTGGAAATAGAGAGCCAGCCTCCGAGCTCTCTGCTTTATTCACCAGACCACTCAGCTTTCCCAAATAATTGACATTTCTAACATGAAATGCTATTAGACACATAGAAGTAGAATGTGATATAGGACAAGTACCCTGCAGTTTTGCTGTATGCCAAAACTTCCAGTGGCTGACCTCCTGTCAAGACGTGATAAAGTCAGCTCATGCAGCTGCTGGTTTGGGTTTTGGTTCCTCCTGACTCACAGCTGAAAGAAGCCTTATCTTGCATAAGCAAACTCTTAAAGGACACACCCTGCATACAAATGCCTTACACAGTTTCCAAGTCTGAAAACTAAATTTTCTAACTGCTACAGTTTTTTGGCATTGCAATGACCATGAAAACTGCTTGATAAATGCATCTGTAGAAGTTAGGCTCAGCTAATTTGTGGTAAAATTGGGACAAGAACTCATATCCACTGACTTCCAACTCATTGCCTTTTCTGCCAGATCTCATTGTCTTGGACAGAATGAACATATAAATGGGAATCTTGCCTGTGCTAAAAGATGTTTGAAGAAGTCTGTTCCCATGAAGCAGTATTTCAAGGGAACGATTTTGTTTTGCTCTTGAACCAAAGGCTTGACAATTTCAATGTTGGTCAAGTTGTGATAATATGGTTAGATCATACTGTCTGTGGCCATTCATTTTTCCTTTTTCTTTATTAAGCCAAAGCAGCCAATCACAATTTAGAAGAATTGAACTCAAGGATAAAGTGCTTTGTGTGATAACATCTGAGTCTACTGTTTTGGATAGCCTATTCTCAACACTTTTTGTTCCAACTCTTCAGCCAATTACTCTGAAGAAAAGCATAGCTTATTAACCGGTGCAGTGAGTGTGCTAGGTGCCAAATGGAATGATCCAGTTTCTGCTCATCTTCGACTGGCATGCTTTGGCAGTCCCCATACAGCCAACTGGTCACACTTCTGCCTTTCCTAACTTGGTAGAGAAGGGCACTTTATCTAGTCTACCTCGGGAAGTCTAAACTTTTTAGCTTGTCTCTGCACTGTCCAGCCTCCGGTCATCCACACTGTCTCAAACCATCACTGGGATGGGGAGAAAAATCAGTGACTCTGTCATCCCGGCCAGCGCACATTCTTCAACCTGGACAGATGGAAAGCAAGATGAATTTCTGTCCACTGTCCCAGTGGGAAAGGAGAGGAGAGCTCCATTCCTGGCTTTGCCACCAAACAGTTGGGGGAATCTGTGCAAGTCTGTGAAATTATCAGAGCCTCAGTTTTCTGGCCTCTAAGATGAGAGTACTTATACATGTCTCTCTTTTTAAACTTAAAAAATTTTTTTTTGCTTTTCTCTTGAGATGGGGTCTCACCATATTGCCCATACTAGCCTCAAACTCCTAGCCTCAAGCAATTCTCCTGGCTGATTCTCCTGAGCAGCTGGGACTATAGGTTCATGCCACCATACCCGGCCTGGAATAGATATGTTCTAAGATGCTTCACCATTCATGAATTGTGGAAATCTGTATGTCTAAGATCATAATATTTGTAGTTAACACTTACTGTACACTTACTTCATTCTGCACATCTCTCTAATCATTTTTATAACAACTAGTGGAGAATCTATTGTTGTATGTTATTCTTTGTGGCGGAGAAAAAGACATCAGAAACATTGCCTAACTTGCCCAAGCTCACACAGCTGCTAAGTGGCAGACCTGGCTTTTGATTCAGATCTATGTAACTACAGAACTGTCTGCCAAGGTCTACCGTGATCTATGCAGCAGAAGGAGAATGAGAGCATCAAATAAGCGTCATTGAGAGAAGATTAAATTCTCACCAAATTATAATACAACTAACTCTCAAGCAAGCCTTCACTTTAGCAAATTAGGGATAAATGAAAAGATATAAAAATAATAATTTACCTTGTTGATAGCCTGAGGTAGGAATGTTATACCTCTAACATAGAATTGTAGGGTGGCCTGCAGTGGCAAATCCACATTAGACAGTTTGTTAACTTGAATCTTAATTTTTCCAGCCAAGCATATTCCAATCTCTTCACTCCTGTCCACTAAAAAATCCTCGGAACAAAAGGGATTTCACGTACTTTACCTGTGCCTGCTTTAGTGTAAGATATTGGTATTTCTGTAGCTGAACTTCACACACATTAAATTTGGGCTTAAGCAAGTTGGGCTGGATGAAAAGAATTTTAATTAAGAACAAAAACTTTAGCCCAAAGTTCTCACACCACTGGTACTTTGTTTCACTGGTTGAAAAATAAAAAATTGCAGAAACGAAACTAGTTCAGTAGTTCTCATCCTGACTGCATGATAGAATCCTCTGTGGTATCCAGGCATTGGATTCTTAAATGCTGTCAGCAGTGAGAACAACTGCTCCAGTGGTAATATAGATTAATATATGTAAACTTCATTTTCCTGAGTTTTGAGGTTCATTCTTACATTTTCTGTGGTTCTAGTGTTACCTTTATGTATAACTTGAACAGCTACAGAATGGGATATTAGCCTGAATGACTTTAGAAATAACACCATTTGCCATCTTAAATGTTGGTGTTTCTTACAGTTTTGTTTAAGAGCCACAGTCCCCCTCACTTCCTTCCTCAGATTGCATTTAATTTTACTTTAATCACTTTCCAAGGATAAGCTCATCAGTGTGTGAAATAGACAGAGCTGAACTGCATGGTGGAAGCCAGCCTGGGTTTTTGGCCTGGAGCCTCACATCCTGTGCCCACCACCACCTGGCAGCAGTTTCAAAAAGCTCCACAGGAATTTAGATTGGAAATCTTTAGTCTAAAACCTAAGCTTTCCAAATTGTCTGTTGAGGTCCCTTAGTGCAAGTATTAATAAACTTCCTATATAAAGAGAGAGATAGTAACTACTTTAGGCTTTGTGGGTCATCTATTATAAATAATGAACTCTGTCACTGTGAAAAGCAGCCACAGACAATATGTAAACTAAAGCATAAATAAATATGACTATGTTCTAATAACAATTTGTGGACAGTAGAATTTGAATTTCATATAATATTCACATATTCTTCTTTTGATTTTTTAAGCACTTAAAAAAGTAAAAATCATTCTTAACTTGTAAGCTATACAAAACTAGGGGGCTGGGCGTTCACAGGCTGTAGTTTGCTTGCCTCCTGTGTTAGTAGAACCATTGGATATGAAACCCAACATCAGGGCTCCACAGATTCTCTGAGACAATTCCAACATGCAGGGAAGGCGGTGCATTCCTCTACTGATGGGCCATGAAATCAGTCTACTGTGTTGTCACCGGCATTAAAAAATTAAGTTGTAGTCTGGGTGTGGTGGCTCATGCCTGTAATACCAGTGCTTTGGGAGGCCAAGGCAGGAGGATCCTTTGAGGCCAGGAGCTCGAGACCAGCCTGGGCAACATAACGAGACGCCATCTTTACAAATAAAATAACAAAAAAGTTAGACAGGTGTGGTTGTGCGCACCTGAAGTCTCAGCTACTTGAGAGGCAGAAGCTGGAGAATCACTTAAATTTAGCAGTTCGAGACTGAAGTAAGCTATGATTGTGCCACTGTATTCCTGCTTAGGCCACAGAGCAAGAGCTTGTCTCTAAAAAAAAAAAAAAATTAAGTTGTATAAAATAGAAGAGAATATATCAAAGTACATCACACATAATAAGGGAAGGTATTATTTTGCGGAATCTTATTTCAGACACGTGTGTGAGAGTATGTGCTGCGAGTTGTAATGTACATTAACTATGTCTCAATAATACTTGATTATGTTTTGAGACTGATGCACCTGGCTATACCCTATCTGAATACCTGGCTGCCAGAGGGGCTGAGGGAGTCAATAGCCTATGACATACCTGAAATGCACTCAAGGTCTGCACAAGCCATTGACCAGTGGCTCATGTACACCTTATCCAGCTTATCTAAGTCCAGAAAGCACTTAGACTTTCTATGTGTGCTAAGCCACCAAAATGAGAATTCCGAGAGAGAATCCTTTCAAAAACATAAAGTTAGCTAATGGGACAATTACAAGTAGGCTATATACCTTTAGAAACACTTAAGAGGATAAAGGCAAATAAAACATGGTATATATATATATATCAAAAGAGCAGAAACAAGGAATCATATAATAAAATACTAAATAAAGATGACAGAAATAAGATACTAAATGTTGGTTACGAACTAATGAATGTATATGGATTACATTGTATTAGAAGACAAAGACATTAGATTGAGTTAAAAGAGATAGGATGGGTGCCGTGGCTCACGCTGTAATCCCAGCACTTTGGGAGGCCAAGGTGGGCACATTGCCTGAGCTCAGGAGTTCAAGACCAGCCTAGACAACACAGTGAAACCCTGTCTCTACTAAAATACAAAAAAAATAGGCAGGCATGGTGGCTCTAGCTACTTGGGAGGTTGAGGCAGAAGAAATGCTTGAACCTGGGAGGCGGAGGTTGCAGTGAGCCAAGATCACGCCACTGCATTCCAGCCTGGAGGACAGAATGAGACTCTCTCTCCAGTATACTAAATAAATAAAGAAACAAACAGGAATAATAATATTAATATTAAGCAAAGTAGAATTAAGAGCAAAAATATTACAGAAAACAAAAAAGATTAACTTGTGTCATTAAGCAGTATATTTCGCAATGATTCTCAAGTAATTATGGACCATTATAGCCCAATAACATAGCAACGAGAAATATAAAGCAAAATAAGAAATTGGCAAAAATACAATAACAGTGAGAAATTTTACATTTTCTCCAATTGTGATAGATCAGTAAAGCAAAAAACAAACACTGAAAGGATCTAAAATATATCTGCTGCAAGCACGAGCTATTGATTTATTTGGTTTTTTGCTAACAAATCAATGAGGACAGATTTTATTATGCATTCCCACATTCCCATACACTCATTTTGAAAGGACATTTCCTGATACCATGTTTTTGAGCTCTGAATCTAACAGACTAGTTCAGGAAAGGTGGTAAGGGAAGGAATTTTGAGGTCTTTTTCCTAGCAAAATGCAATTTCAGTGCCATGGTCTACCTTCTCAGCTGCCTCAAATAGCTATACTATTCATGTTTTTTGTTTTGCATTTATTTCCTTTTATTTTGACTTTTAGAATATAATTACGACTGGGAAATAAATGATAACATCAAAAGGAGGCCTCCAGAATTTAAAAAGAAATTTCTATCACCCACATAAAAAGGACTAAAAGGCTAACATAACAGCCGTACAGTTAGAGTTCCTTAGCTGCACCACAGGAGGAAGACGGACCATCAACCTTCAGTAAAGTCTTCACCTTGATGAAAGCACAATCAGGACACCGGGTGACAATGTTGTAAGAGTAAGGGAGCCAATCCTGGAGTATCACTAGGTATGGTAGGGGCAACATAATGTATTCTCTAAGTGCACAGATTCAGCAGCACGACTGCCTAAGTTCAAACTAATTTCTTTAACAATTACCTGAGACCAGGCAAAATTTACGTAATCTCTATATTTTTGTTCCATCATTATACAATGGGCCGATAGCCTCTACCTTATAGAGTTATTAAACAGATTAATTAAGTTAAAAATGCGTGTAATTTTTTTGGCAAGCATGGAAAAACTAATCCTAAAATTTCTATGAAATTGTTAGACCAAAACAATCTTGAAAAACAAGAACAAAGTTCGATGAATCACACTTCATGATTTAAAAACTTACAACCAAGTAACAGCAATAAAACTGTGATTTTGCCCCAAGAATAGATATGTTCTTCAGATGGAATTGAGAGTACAGAAATAAACTCATATATCTGTTGCCAATTAACTTTCAAGAAGGGTGTCAAGACCATTCAATGAGAAAATGATAGTCTCTTTAACAAATGTTACTGGGACAACTGCAAAATAATAAAGGTGGACTCTTATCATACATCATACAGACAAATTAACTGGTAATAAACCAAAGATCTAAATATAAGAGAACTACAAAACTCTCAGAAGAAAATATAGGGAGAAATTTTTATGACCTTAAATTTGCCAATTATTTCTAGATATGATATAAGAGCATAAGCAACAAAAGAAAAAAAATAAATTGGACTTGAAAATGAAAAACATTTGTGCTTTTCATTCAAAAGACTGTTAAAAGTAAAATCAAATATCTACAGAATGAAGGAAGATATTTGCAAGTAGTATATATGATAAGACTATATCCAGGATACAGAAAGAACTCTTACAACTTAGCAACAAAAAACAAAAACAAATTTTAAAATGAGTAAAGGACTAGAATCAACATTTCTCTAAACATATGCAAAATGCAAATTACCAACAACCACATGAGAAGATGCTCAGCAGCATTAGTTATTAGGGAAATGTAACAAACCACAGTGAAAAACCATTTCATACGCTCTAAAGTGAATGGCTAAAATTTAAAAAGTGGAAAAGTACAATTTCTGGCAAGAATATGGAGAAACTGGCACCTCATACACCCTGGTGAAAAGGTAAAAAGGTACAGTTCCTGTGGAAAAGAGTAGCAATTTCTTAATAAGTTAAACATAAAATTACTATGACCCAGCAATTCTACTTCTTTACATCACTGAGTATTAAAAATGGGTTCAAATAAAACAAGTACAGGAATATTAATAGTAGTTGAAAGGTGGAAACAACCCAAATTTTAATCAAATGATAGATGGATAAGTAAAATGTAATATACCAACACAATGGAATAGTATTTATTATACAAGAGGTGAAATACTGATATATGCTACAATATGGATGAATTTTAAACATATTATGTATTTTTTTCAGCATTTATATTTTCTTTTTACTTTAAGTTCTGGGGTACATATGCAGATCTTGCAAGATTGCTATATAGGCATACACATGCCATGGTGGTTTGCTGCATCCATTCCCACTCCACCACCTACATTAGGGATTTCTCCTAATATTATCCCTCCCCCCTGCTATTCCTCGCCTAGTCCCCCACCCTGGCAACAGACCCCAGTATGTCATGTTCCTCTCCTTGTGTCCATGTGTTCTCATTGTTCAACACCCACTTATGAGTGAGAACATGCGGTAAACACATTATCATAAATGAAAGTAAGCCATACACAAAAGGCTACCTATTATATGATCCCATTTATATGAAATATCTAAAATAGGTAAATCTGTAGAGGTAGAAAACAAATCAGTGGTCGCCAGCGGCTGGGGGAATTGGAAGTGGCTGCTAATGGGCAAGAAGTTTCCTTTTGGAGTGATGAAAATATTCTGGAACTAGATAATGGTGATGGATGTGCATCATTTTGAATGCATTAAATGCTACCGATTGTACACTTCCAAATGGTTTGAATGGTAAATTTTAGATTATGCATATTTTACTATAATTTTAAAAATTAAATGAGTGTAAATGATTTAGAATAGTACGTGGCACAGAGTAAATGCTTTATCACTGTTGGTTGTTATTATTCAGAACCTACCTATGTACAGAACCTAACCTGCTATATATAAATCTAGGGGTAGAAATACCAAAGTTGATTCAATAACTATTTATAGAACTTTGTACACTACAAACAAAGAGGACATCATTTTTTCCAGTGTTTACATGTAACAATTTGGGTTAGACAGAAATTCTTAATAAATGTCCCAAATAAATTGTATAGGTCATAGTCTATGAGTAACATACAAAAATTAAAGACTTCTTAGAAAGCAGAGATTATGTTTGTTCAGTTTGCTTTATAAAACATTTCAAAACTTGTTCTGATTATATTATATGGTTCTCTTAGCAGAAAGTTTAGAAAGTATTTAAAATCAGAACAAAAGCCTTATGATCACGACACCCAGAGATAAACCCAGAATATTTATTCTCAATATGTTTGCTTTAGTTTTACTTTAGTTCATTTATCACAGAAAACCACGCAATAGGTACTTACTGAAGGTGTGGATATGATAGCAATGGCTGGAAATCTACGATGTAAAAGTGTAGGTGCAGCCTGATTTTGTCAGTACCATATAAGTAGGATTGTGAATTTTTTGGGCAAAAGATACTACATTTGCAGTTGGTGTCAAATGTAATCTATAAAAATAACTTGGGGGAAATTCCTCAAAAGTTTACTTCTCAAACAGCCTCGTAGATGTTTTGAATAGTTTTCTAGAAACCAAGGTGAAAAGAAATTCGCCACAAGAATGTTCGGCTAATTTTTCTATTTTAAACTCACTGCAAAGCAACTTTGAGATACCACCCCTACTTTCCCCCCTCTTCAGACCTTTTCTGCAATGGAGTTCACAGTGGGGTGTCCATTTCTTTCCAAAAACCCTATTTCACACCATGCTAAAGATATTTATAGTTTTGGTGACTACTCCAGCTCATCTCAGGCTGAATTTTGGGGGTTCAATGGGGTTTACAGATGAAAAATGATTGTATTGTAGTATAACCATCTACTCAGTGCTTTATTGAATAGGCATAAGAAAACTGAGGCCCTCTGGGGTTAAATGACTTTTCATGGCTAAACTAGTCTGCCACAAAATTCTGGTCTTTTGTCATTTTGAGTAGTTGATATTGACTGCTGACTATGTGGCTGACAATGTGTGGGACACGTAAGTGAAGACACAGATTTTGCTTTTAAAGAATTTATAGTCCTGTATTCCCTGGCATACCCTTCCTGTAACTCTTTCCTGTATTAATTAAATAGACAGCTAGTAAGGCTCTCTTCTTGGATCCCTGAAAAAAAAAGAGCTACCTTGTTTCTTCATTTAGTCATTCTAAATATATATTTTTCAGACTGATTTACTTGCAGGGGTATGAATCAGACGCACAGGATAATCATGATCTGTCTTCGCCGAGCACTCACTGTGTCTGACCAGATGAAAACAAATACTTCCTCTTTCCTTTCCTCCTTCTTTTCCTCCCATCTCTTCCCTTCCCTTCTCTCTCCTCCCTTCCTACGTCCCTCTCTTCCTCCCTCTTCTCTTCTTTTTTTTTCTTTTTTTTTCGAGACGGAGTTTCGCTTCCTCTCCCTCTCTGCTTGTCTCTTTTTCTCCCGGCCTTCACTTCCTTCTTTGCTTATTCAGCCAATATCCTACTATTAAATACTAATCAGGAACTGTGCTAGATTCTGGGGATACATGAATGAATCAAGTCCCCTTGTTTCCTCCAATTAAATTAGCACATTGTGACCTAGCATACAAATTTTGTATGACTTTTTAAGTAAAAACAAAAAACTTTCGGGGACTCCTGGTTGATGCCATAATTTTCTAGTTGAAGTGATA
The DNA here is from genome assembly GCF_001604975.1 of Cebus imitator. Lineage (NCBI taxonomy): Eukaryota > Metazoa > Chordata > Mammalia > Primates > Cebidae > Cebus > Cebus imitator. The sequence goes on from NW_016107319.1 coordinate 9,371,273, forward strand.
TAGTACTGTATTTACAGATTGGTTCTTAGCTTCAGAATCTGATTTTCAAATGAAAGCTCCAGCTTTTCCTTGGAAACACTAACTTACCTTCTGTCTCAGAATTTTTGCCCTTGCTCTTCCCTCTGCCTTCCATCCTCTTTCCCCGGAATTTTTGAGAAAATTTGGCTCTGTCTCCTTATTCCACTTTTAGCATAAATGCTATGTCTCAGAAAATAATTTCCTGCTACCCTTT
>NW_016107319.1:9371691-9382656 GCF_001604975.1 Cebus imitator
GAGACGGGGTTTCACCATGTTGACCAGGATGGTCTCGATCTCTTGACCTCGTGATCCACCCGCCTCGGCCTCCCAAAGTGCTGGGATTACAGGCGTGAGCCACCGTGCCCGGCCTTGCTACCCTTTCTTAAGCAGTTTTTAGAATTCATGTTTATCATCTTACCTGGTTTTATTTCTTTGTATTACTTTTTACTGTCTGTTTTATCCTATTTTAATAAGATAGTTGTTCCGTGTATTACCTGTGTTCCCTCCCACCATCCACTGTACCCATCCTGCAGGGATCCTCCATGGGAGCCCATTTGTCTTCCGGCTCTGGGCTCAGTGTCTGGTTCACAATCTGACATGTAATGACTGAATGTGAAATGAGTGCAGGAATTCAGGGAAGAATTAAGTCATATTAGAAAAAATGGATTCTCCATTTGGAAGAAGACCTCTGATAAGTTTAGAAATAGATATATTGGATTTATTCTTAAGATTCCTGTAGAAAACAAGGCAATCATCTTTTTTTTATAGAGAAAAAATAAAAATGCCAGGCGCGGTGGCTCACGCTTGTAATCCCAGCACATTGGGAGGCCATGGCAGACAGATCACGAGGTGAAGGGATAGAGACCAGCGTGGCCAATGTGGTGAAACCCCGTCTCTACTAAATATACAACAATTAGCCGGGCCTATAGTCCCAGCTACTCAGGAGGCTGAGACAGGCGAGCCACTTAAACCTGGGAGGCGGAGATTGAAATGAGCCGAGATCACGCCACTGCACAGCAGCCTGGCCACAGAGCAAGACTCTGTCTAAAAAAAGAAAATGGGTTAATACTGTTACCTGTGAGTTTAACTACAAAGCTACAGTAATCAAAACAGCATGGTACTGGTACCAAAACAGAGATACAGACCAATGGAATAGAACAGAGGCCTCGGAGGCAACACCACACATCTGCAACCATCCGATCTTTGACAAACCTGACAAAAACAAGCAATGGGGAAAGGATTCCCTGTTTAATAAATGGTGTTGGGAAAACTGGCTAGCCATGTGCAGAAAGCTGAAACTGGACCCCTTCCTGACACCTTATGCTAAAATTAACTCCAGATGGATTAAAGACTTAAACATAAGACCTAACACCATAAAAACCCTAGAAGAAAACGTAGGCAAAACCATTCAGGACATAGGCAGAGACAAGGACTTAATGATCGAAACACCATAAGCATTGGCAACAAAAGCCAAAATAGACAAATGGGACCTAATCAAACTACATAGCTTCTGCACTGCAAAAGAAACAGTTATTAGAGTGAATCAGCAACCAACAGATTGGGAAAAAAATTGTTCAATCTACCCATCTGACAAAGGGCTGATATCCAGAATCTATAAACAACTAAAACAGGGTTACAAGAAAAAAACTAACAAGCCCATTCAAAAGTGGGCGAACGATATGAACAGACACTTTACAAAAGAAGACATATATGAGGCCAGCAAACATAGGAAAAAATGCTCATCATCGCTGGTCATTAGAGAAATGCAAATCACAGCTACATTGAGATACCATCTCATGCTATTTAGAATGGCGATCATTAAAAAATCTGGAGACAACAGATGCTGGAGAGGATGTGGAGAAATAGGAACACTTTTACACTGTTGGTGGGAGTGTAAATTAGTTCAACCATTGTGGAAGACAGTGTGGTGATTCCTCAAGGATCTAGAAATAGAAACTCCATTTGACCCAGCAATCCTATTACTGGTTATATATCCAAAGGATTATTAATCATTCTACTATAAGGACACATGCACACGAATGTTCATTGCAGCACTGTTTACAATAGCAAAGACCTGGAACCAACCCAAATGCCCATCGATGATAGGCTGGACAGGGAAAATGTGGCATATATACCCCATGGAATATTGTGCAGCCATCAAAAATGATGAGTTCGTGTCCTTTGTACGGACATGGATGAATCTGGAAACCATCATTCTCAGCAAACTGACACAAGAACAGAAAACCAAACACCACATGTTCTCACTCATAGGTGGGTGTTGAACAATGAGAACACATGGACACAGGGAGGGGAGCATCACACACTGGGGTCTGTTGAGGGGAAATAGGGGAGGGACAGCGGGGCGTGGAAAGTTGAGCAGAGAGAGCATGGGGAGAAATGCCAGATATAGGTGATGGAAGGCAGCAAATCACACTGCCATGTGTGTACCTATGCAACAATCTTGCATGTTCTTCCCATGTTGCCCCAAACCTAAAATGCAATAAAAAAATAAAATAAAATAAAAATGCTAGCCAGGTACGGTGGCTCATACCCGTCATCCCAGCACTTTGGGAGGCCGAGGCAGGCAGATCTAAGGTCAGGAGTTCGAGACCAGCCTGACCAACATGGTGAAACTCTGTCTATACTAAAAGTGCAAAAATTAGCCGGGCATGGTGGTGTGTGCCTGTAATCGCAGCTACTCAGGAGCCTGAGGCAGGAGAATCACTTGAACCTGGGAGGTGGAGGTTGAAGTAAGCCAAGATTGCACCATTGCACTCCAGCTTGGGCAACAAGAGGAAAAGTTTGTCTCAAAATAAGTAAATAAGTAAAATAAAAATACCAACCTGCTCATGCCTCGCCCCTTAAAAAAAAAAAAAAGGAAGAAAAAGAAAAGAAACTTGCTCTTACACCTTTCTGCTATAGCCGCATCAAGAGAGTTTCCTAGGAGGGTTTCTGAAACTACGAAGATAACCGCTTGAGTTCTGGAGACCACTGTTGCCTTCGGGGTCATCTGGTCCTGGTGACCCCTACATCAAGTGCCAGTTAAGGCTTTAATCCACTATCTGCTTGAGTAGTTGTAGAAACTAAAGAAAAAATTATTTCTTTACTAGGAACCCTTTTCAAATTTCTGTCACCTGTAAGTCACACAGAGCTTTCCCAAATACTGAGCACACCCCAGTAGAGCATGCAGTGTCTAATTTTGGTTGAGTTATGCCAAGTTTGGTCTGCTCCAAGGAGCAACACAAAGAATACATCTTCTTTTTTCTATGTAATAACACTACAAATATATGACTATGTATACAAATATTACACCATATCCCTGTCATTTGTTTTCTTTTCTTCAAACTAAATATTTTCAGACTTTTCTGGTAAACAAATCAGAGTACCTATATTTGTCTTCTGTTTTTTTTCTGTAATTTTCTCTTCTCTCTGAGTTTTCAGAAATCATCAATCACATATGTAGGTTTGTTCCCTAATCTATAATTATTGACAGCTACTACTTATTTTAATACTTATATTTTTAATAATTATTAATCATGATACTTAATTCTTAGCATAGAAAATGCATAGTAAGCTTAACATTTTACTTTGTTTCAGGCATCAGGAAGTGTATTCCATTAAATACTTGGTTTGGTCTTTATGTTATTACTTTGAGGTAAGTATCAACATTGCCTGCAATTTACAGAGGAGGACACATAAAAAAATGTGGGCCCATAATTTGCCTTCATGTTCCCCAGCCTTGAGAAATAAAACTAGATTTAAATCCAGTTTTGTCTGTTCCTCATGCCTGTTCTCTTAACTATTACACTATTTTATCCTCTCCTAGGGTATCCTAGAAAATGCTGATCTCTCTTCCCTATATGCTACAGAGTGTTTCGTAGATCCTCGACACTTGCTCTAACTTAGGGTACAATAATGTCTAGTAGACTCAGAATGTTTCAAGTAACTGCCTGCCCCTTATTTGTGTGCTGGTCGGTAGTTTTGCTAACACATAAACACTCACTTGAGGGGGTGTTTAACTGTAACATTCTCAGAAAGAGGTCAAACTCATGTAAACTTAACACACTAAATTAATAACTAAATTTAAATGAAGTTAAATTAAATTCAGATTATTGAATTAATACAATTTCATAATAACCCTATGACATTTCTTTATTTTAATGGATTTAGATTTCTTCAAAAATTCACATGACACCTGAACCAGTAAGAGTTTTTTTTTTTTCTTCCAATGTCACACTTTAGTAATGTACCCACAGAGAAGTGAGCAACTCCCCACGGTTTCAGTGTTCATACTTTTGGTTTCTCACCATTTGGCAGAAGTAGAAAATTACATTTTTGGAAAACTCAAAGCCATATAGCTACCAACACCTTCATTAATAACTCTTTAGTTTGGAAACGAATCTCCTTATAACTCAAACAAAGCAATACATTCATTCACACAGAGGTATTTCTCATAGCATTTGGTACAATTCTTTTAGTTCTGGCTAGACTTAGAATTGAAGGAAGCTTCTCATACTAGAAAACTGGATTCAGCCGTAAATACTGGGCTCCTTGTGCCATTTCCCCCACATTGGCAGCTGAGTTCCAGTAAAATCCATCCACCAAACTGGAATAGGAAATACTATTCATTTATTCATTTAAATAAGATAGAACTAAAATAGGGTCATTTCTATTTTATTCTATGATCTCATAACCAATAAAACAGGACCAAGCTAAAATAAAATCACTTACCTGACAATAGTAATGCAAAGATTATTTTTCCATACATCCTGAGATCATGAGCTGGCTCCCCAAGTCAGTGCAAAAAAACCACCAAGGACAACTGCAAGTGCTAGTGTCTGGCCTCAGCCTGCTAGCTGTTATCTTCCAGGTCCACCTTCCTGAGGCCATCATCAGCTAATAGGCAGGGGAAGCATTTTAAATGATGCAAAGTTGTTAGGCGCCTGTTAATAAAGATACATGGGTATCTTCTTAACTGGGGCTATGAAAGTGGTAAGTACAATTTTCACCGCAAGGAACGGGCTGCCGTTTGTGATATTAACTTTGCATAAGTAAAGTGGGTATGGCAAGGTGATAGACAAGAGCCACCCACTTGGACAAAGAACCAGACTGCGAAGCTCTGAGCCAGGGCATGTGCCAGGCTGACGTAACTGTTGTGGAGCTATGGACCTTCTCACTTCTATGTCGAGATCCTGTGGTCCAAATGAAAGCGACTTCCGATATGTGAAATGAACATAATTGAGAAATTTAAAGCATTTGAGCTTTCTGAGGTTCTGAAAGACTCCCAAACTCATGGTGAGTCATACAGCAATGTAAGAGACACGAGACGCAAGAAATCCTTCATTGAAAATAGAGTTTGTACGGAATAGCTAGTGCCTGGACAGCTACAAAACCGGTGAGCTGTTTCTCTCCGAGATAAGCGTAAGTAAGCATAAGTGAATACCAAGACAGTAAAGGCAAACAGTCAGAAACTAAACCCAGCAAACCCAAAACCTTATTGTTAAAGGAGGTTAAAGTGCAGGGTATGGAAATCTGAGGAAGCTCAATTTTAAAAGGAGGCAGAACAAAAAATATAAATTAGATCTGAAATGATTCAACAGATGGTGATTAGATACTCCATCTAAATCATCTTAATTCCTATAAGATTTTTGTGAAAGTCTTTCCTGCCTGACCCGGAAAATCAATTTGCTATGTGAACAATTTGCCACATATATCATATTTATATTTTTACCCAAAGTGTGGTTTTAAAAAAAATCTTTTATGAAGCCAATATTTGCAGCTTCAGGAATCTGGGCCACAGAGAAAAAAAAAATATTTAGTGGAGAAAAGATGGAGATAAGTATCAGCAGAGCATCCCAGAGAGGGAGGAGCCTGAGACTGAGGGACTAGGGGATGGAGGGAGCAGAGATGTGGACTTGGGGGAGATGGAAGAATGAATGACACGGAGCAGGTAATCTGAGCAGCAGGACAAGAATCCAGAGCACCTCTTTTTTTTCCCATTTATTTATTTTATTGCATTTTAGTTTTTGGGGTACATGTGAAGAACATGCAAGATTGTTGCATAGGTACACATGTGGCAGTGTGATTTGCTGCCTTCCTCCCCATCACCTACATCTGGCATCTCTCCCCTTGCTATCTCTTCCCAGCTCCCCACCCCCCACCATACCTCCCCTACTTCCCCCCAACAGACCCTAGTGTGTAGTGCTTCCCTCCCTGTGTCCATGTGTTCTCATTGTTCAACGCCCACCTATGAGTGAGAAGATGCGGTGTTTGATCTTCTGCTCTTCTGTCAGTTTGCTGAGAATGATGGTTTCCAGGTTCATCCATGTCCCTACAAAGGACACAAACTCATCGTTTTTGATGGCTGCATAATATTCCATGGTGTATATGTGCCACATTTTCCCTGTCCAGTCTATCATCGATGGGCATTTGGGTTGGTTCCAGGTCTTCGCAATGAACATTCGTGTGCATGTGTCCTTATGGTAGAACGATTTATAAACCTTTGGATATATACCCAGTAATGGGATTGCTGGGTCAAATGGAATTTCTAGTTCTAGGTCCTTGAGGAATCGCCACACTGTCTTCCACAATGGTTGAACTTATTTACACTCCCACCAACAGTGTAAAAGTGTTCCTATTTCTCCACATCCTCTCCAGCATCTGTTGTCTCCAGATTTTTTAGTGATCGCCATTCTAACTGGCATGAGATGGTATCTCAGTGTTGTTTTGATTTGCATTTCTCTGATGACCAGTGATGATGAGCATTTTTTCATATGTTTGTTGGCCTTATGTATGTCTTCCTTTGTAAAGTATCTGTTCATATCCTTTGCCCACTTTTGAATGGGCTTGTTTGTTTTTTTCTTGTAAATCTGTTTTAGTTCTTTGTAAATTCTGGATATCAGCCCTTTGTCAGATGGGTAAACTGCAAAAATTTTTTCCCATTCTGTTGGTTGCCGATTCACTCTAATGACTGTTTCTTTTGCTGTGCAGAAGCTGTGGAGTTTGATTAGGTCCCATTTGTCTACTTTGGCTTTTGTTGCCAATGCTTTTGGTGTTTTGGTCATGAAGTCCTTGCCTACACCTATGTCCTGAATGGTTTTGCCTAGATTTTCTTCTAGGGTTTTTATGGTGTTAGGTCTTATGTTTAAGTCTTTAATCCATCTGGAGTTAATTTTAGTGTAAGGTGTCAGGAAGGGGTCCAGTTTCTGCTTTCCGCACATGGCTAGCCAGTTTTCCCAACACCATTTATTAAACAGGGAATCCTTTCCCCATTGCTTGTTTTTGTCTGGTTTGTCAAAGATCAGATGGTTGTAGATATGTTGTGTTGCCTCCAAGACCTCTGTTCTATTCCATTGGTCTATATCTCTGTTTTGGTACCAGTACCATGCTGTTTGGATTACTGTAGCCTTGTAGTATAGTTTGAAGTCCGGTAGTGTATAGGGAAGTGCCTCCCGCTTTGTTCTTTTTGCTTAGAATTGACTTGGCTATGCAGGCTCTCTTTTGGTTCCATATGAAGTTTAAGGTGGTTTTTTCCAGTTCTGTGAAGAAGGTCATTGGTAGCTTGATGGGGATAGCATTGAATCTGTAAATTACTTTGGGCAGTATGGCCATTTTCATGATATTGATTCTTCCTAACTATGAACATGGAATGTTTCTCCATCTGTTTGTGCCCTCTCTTATTTCGTTGAGCAGTGGCTTGTAGTTCTCCTTGAAGAGGTCCTTTACGTTCCTTGTTAGTTGTATTCCTAGGTATTTTATTCTCTTTGTGGCAATTGTGAATGGAAGTTTTTTCTTGATTTGGCTCTCTTTAAGTCTGTTATTGGTGTATAGGAATGCATGTGATTTTTGCACATTGATTTTGCATCCTGAGACTTTGCTGAAGTTGCTTATCAGTTTCAGGAGATTTGGGGCTGAGACGATGAGGTCTTCTAGATATACAATCATGCGCCTCTTAAGGCTCTGCCAATTCATGAAAAACAACTGCAGTGAAATTTATAAAAAACTTAAAATTAAACAATATGTAATCAATCAATACTTTCCATAAATTCAGCGTTTGTTATGGCTGGATATCAGGTTGTGTTGCAGGAACTGTGCTCAAGAGTCAGCCCCATAAAGGAAATGTTGATATTTATATAAGCAGTAAGAATTATTTCACATGATTTTGTATTGACGAAGGGAGAGCAATTAGCATGAGTCTTAAAAATGCTATTTCTGAAAATGGGTAAATAAATGTTTACTTTTACAATGGACTATTAGAGCAACAATTAAAATCATATTTTCAAAAACAGTTAAAGTTATGGAGACTCAGGATAAAAGGGATAAGTGGAAAACAGCAAGATCTCAAAACTGTGTATATGCAAATACAATTTTACCTGATTCTTTTTTCCTCTGGACTGTGCTGCCTTCACCTGGAATACACCTACTCCTTTTTTAGGTGGCCTCCAGTTCTGCTTAGGGTCTCAATTGACTAGTACTTCCTCCACGAAGCCTTCCCTGACTTACTGTCTTGGTCAGGTTCCCCTGCTCTATACACATATGGTGCCATCTTCTCTCCTTATCACAGGACTTATTACACTTCATTGCAATCATTGTGTTTCCACTGAATTACAGTTTTTAAGTGGGCACACCCTGACTATGGCTATCTTATTTACCAATGAGCGCTTGGGGCACACTTGACAATAAATGTTTCTCAAATCAATACATGACAAATGAATATTGCAGTGCAGAGGAAAGCAACTTCTCACGGGCAGTCCTGGTGTGTATGGGCTGATCATTTTTTAAATATACTTTGGGTAACCTGTGTCATATCTTAGTTTCAGGTTCCCTCCAGTATGGAGGTCCCTTGCTAAGGCAGGAAGGGGAAAGGAAAAGGAAACAGCCTAAAATTCAGCTTTCATACCTTCTTCAGCCTCGACTGGTCACAGTCTGAGAGTGCTTTCTCTTCCACGACTCCCCACTTTCCTCGTCTGCAGAATCGCATTGTTAACAATTCTCTAAACTCCTAGAGTGCTGACACAGGCCTGTTTATTAACACCTGTCTCCGGTTGTTCTGAACGATCCTTTCCTTTGTATTGGTGGGTCCTGTCTCTGTTGTTCTGTTTCCAGCAACTGGCACAATGCCCTACAGAGGCTGGGGGGCAGTAAACTCCAGCCATCAGGGCTGGGGACTAGGTGACATAGGTAGCCACAGGAAAGCAATGGATGCTTTGCTCTCGGTCACCTGAGGACCAATCCGCTTTTAGTAACCTGGGGAATGGGAACTAGCCTTGGGATAAGAACAGGTTTGCAGCTTTCTTCAGGCAGATGGGTTGTCACTATCTGACCCTATTAAAGTAAGGCAAAACCTGGAGGGTCCTCAGTGGGGAAATTAGAGATCAGATTCAGCTCTCTTACAGGGTTTGAGGAAGCAGAGCTATACAGTGCCCTCTAGTGGCTTGTCTGCACAATGAAAGGAAAAATGTGAGCCCTGAAAATGCAACAGAAAAAAATAAACATTATGTTTTTCTCTTTCAGGCATTCCCTAATGGTCTTTAAATTTTTAAAAAATATTTTTACTGAAATGCACATTCAGGATTATCATAAAATTCTACATATGGGCTATATCATACAAATTATTAGACAAATCCACATCTTTTTAGAATTTTGATTCTTTGAGTAAAATAAAACAAGTCCTTTTGAAACATTTGATCAAACATAGAAATTTATCCAATTTTCTTGGTACTATATGTCTTTGGGCTATTTTTTTTTCTTTTTTCTTTTTAATTGCCTGAATCGTTTCTATGACGTGGTTAAGAAGGATGAAGTTCAATGTTATAATCTAGGAAAGTCAACTTGGGTTGAACAACACAAACCTTGCTTGTTTACTTGCAACAATTCTCTGTCATAAAGCATGATGTTTCATGACAGAGAACCATTTACTTGTTTCATGACAGAAAACCATTCATTTTTGCCAATGACTTATCTCTCAATCATTTCAGGCTCAGATGATTCCTGAAGATGGTTGCATGCTAGTCTGATGTGCCAGTGGAGAAGTCTGCTTTTCATGTTTTGAATGGAGGAGTGGAGAACGGGGGAGGGACGGGAAAGTTGAGGCACAGTGGTTTGTAGTGCTAGCCTCTTTGGTGCCTCATCACCTTAGAATTGTCCAGTCTGCTTTGCCAGAGTAGTTTAAGAATTTACCTGACCTTTGTTAGTTTAGCATCATTTCAGAATTAAATTTTTTTTTTAAAAAAAACCTATAAGGTAAAACAAATCTAACACTCAATATAACCCTGTTAGAGAGGCAGAACAGATATTAGCATTCTTATTTTACGTATAAACAAACTACAGAATGGAAAAGAGATAATTAAGGTATTTCTTGATTTGATTTGCCCTAAGTGTTTTTTAAACATATGGATTTAGCTGCCAACATTTAAAAAGAAGGTATACTTTAATTGAAAATCAGGAAGGGATTTAATTAAAAATTTGGCTCCTCTCACAGGAAGGCCTGGCAAGCATTTCTACATTGTTACAATCCATAGGAGCTAAGGACTAGCTGTCTCTTGGGACAAAGAGGCTTTTCTGAGTCTGGTAAGTCCTCCACCTGATACTTGCTTCCATTTTTTAGACCAGGTTCTACTGTGGTAAGGCCTCAAAATCTCAGTGTCTTGCAGCAACACTGGTTCATTTTCTGCTCACATTACATTTGGTCTATGATGGTGACATCTAGACTGAAGGAGCCACCCCCATTGGGAATACACTGTTCTTGTTGCAAAGGGAAAAAAAAAGTCGAATAAGAAATGGCTTTTAATGCTTCCTCTCGGACACAGTATGTGTTTTTTTTCTCTCATTCTATTGGCCAATGTAAATCACTGGCCAAGCTGACCTCAATGGGACAAGGAAATATAATTTTTCCAAATGAAAGTCCTGCAAGTCATATGGCAATGGTGAGGATATATAAAACACTTACAGGAAGGGCACTAATGACTGGGAGCAAAACCACAGCCCATCACATTCATTTATACTCTTCCTAAGCTTTTGGCATTTGGGTTTGGAAACCAAGTTTATTTGGGAGACTTCTTCAACACCTTCTAGCGATGACATTTTTTTAATCCGGTTTTCAGTTTCCTTTCTTTAAAATGATAATGAATAAATGAATAAACCCCAGGAGTGAGAAACTCTCATCATTACAATGGTGATGCAGGCAGTGAAAAACTGTTCCCAGTTGCCTCTAAGTCCATT
>NW_016107319.1:9382907-9438210 GCF_001604975.1 Cebus imitator
AGGGTTTCACCATGTTGACCAGGATGGTCTCGATCTCTTGACCTCGTGATCCACCCGCCTCGGCCTCCCAAAGTGCTGGGATTACAGGCTTGAGCCACCGCGCCCGGGCTCATGCCTAATATTTCTGCTGAGAATTGATAGGTCCAACTTGTTCTATATCCATCTATTAATTCAACAAATGATTTGTGAGCACCTACTAGGCATTGTGCCAAGTGTTGAAGACACAACCTTCAGTAACTCAAGTTCCCTTCAGGAACTGACAGCTTAATTGGGAGACAAATAAATTAAGAAGGTAATTAAATTATGGAGTGTCAAGTAGATGATAGTAGTAAGCAAAGGATGTTGTAAGAGTACATAAGAGGGGTACCTAACTCACACTTGGGGTTGTGGAAAGGCTTTCGAGAGCAAGCAATGAGACCTAAAGGATGAGTAGAAAAGTCACGAGAGAAGTAAGAACATTTTAAGCAGAGAAAAAAATATGAGCAATGGTCTGATATCAAGAAAGAGAGTGAAAGACCACATAATGTAGTAGTTTTCAAAACTGTTTGAAATTTTAATCTCGCATTTGTTCTTTTCAGTGTCTAGGATATCAATTCATTCTGTCCTTTACCTTTGTAAACATGAATTTAACCCTTATTCTCTATATGAATACTGGAGGAGGTATATCGATAAATATAAGGAACAAGTATATAGTAATTTCTAAGATTTATTTTTATTAAAATGTAACATTCACAAACTATAAGTATATAACTCATTTATTATACACATACACACACACACACACACACACACATAAGTGTGAAACTATCAATCAAATCAAGAAACAGAACATTTCAGACATATTCCAGAGATCATGGTGGATGGAAGGCAGGACTAGATTGCAGCTCCCACTTGGACAGAGAAAGCAGCATGTGGAGGGTTGCATCATGAACTGCAGGAATAAATCAGGAAGGCTGAGAGAACCCACAGACTCTCTGAAGGAAGCAGATTGCTCCTGCAGGGTCCAAAAGACACCCCGAATACTGTAAGTGCCCAAACTGCAAACCGTGGAAGTGGGGAAGGGGGACAGTCAGCTCCTGAACACACACCCTCACTGGGGAACATAAAGGTCTAGATCACAGGAGAAGATTCTGACCTTAACTGGAGCTGAGTCAATTTAAACAGCCAACTGAAATACAGGGATAGAGGAAGCAGCAGGAAAAGCCCTGTGGGCTCACTGTGTTCCCCAGCAAGCCATTTCTGCCTTGCCTCACAGGGGTCCTTGAGGAGGGCTGCCAGGGGCACTGAGAAAAGGCCACAGAGAGAAGGACACCTCCAGCTGAACTTTATAATAATTTGAATAGATAGAGAAGTCTCCTGGCCAGGACTTGGGGGAGGGCGTGAATCCCATGTGCGGACTCCACACTGTGGAGGGGGTGGGGTTGTGCAGGGGAAGCATGAAAGCCCCACTTGCTTTGGGAGTTGGGAGGCAGGTAGCCCAAAGCAGATTCTCAGCCCTGCTCATCCACTGCCTGGAAACAGACTCAGAGCTGTTGTAGGGCATATGGTGGGAGTAAGAACAGCCCTTTGGGTGGTTACCTGGGAGCTGCAAGAGGCCTGTGACTGGTAGCTTTCCCCAACATTCCTGACAACCTGCATGACACAGTAGAGGCAGCCATAACTCTCCTAGGAACATAACTCGATTGATCAGTGAACCACATTCCCATCCCCCACAGCAGCTGCAGCAAGACCTGCCCAAGCAGAGTCCGAGCTTAGACACGCCTAGCTCTGCCCCCACCTAATGGTCCTTTTCTACCTACCCTGGTAGCTGAAAGCAAAGGGTATATACTCTTGGGAATTCTAGGGCCCTGCCTACCACCTGTTCCTCCCCATGCTAAAACAGCTGATGTTCTCATGAAAGTGCCACCTCCTGGCAGGAGCCCAACCAGCAAAAAAATAGTACATTAAACAACCAAACCTAAGGACTCTCACAGAGTCCATTTCACCCCTCTGCCACTTCCACTGAAGCAAGTGCTGATCTCCATGGCTGAGAGACTCACAGATGATTCACATCACAGGACTCTGTGCAGACCACCTTCAGTAACACCCCAGAGCCTGGTAGACTTGCTAGATCCAGCAGAGGGGTAATAATCAGTACACCTCTGCTCTCCGTAAGCCACATCCCTAGGAAAAAGGGGAGAGTACTACATTAAGGGAACACCCTATAGGACAATATGAACAATAGCCTTGAGCCCTAGACCTTCCCTCTGACAGAGACTACCCAAATAAGAAGGAATCAGAAAGCCAACTCTGGTAATATGACAAAATAAGTTTTTTTAACAACCCCCCAAAAATCACACTAGCTCACCAGCAGTGGATCCAAACCAAGAAGAAATCCCTGATTTACTTGAAAAAGAATTCAGAAGGTTAGTTATTAAGCTAATCAGAGAGGCAGCAGAGAAAGATGAAGCCCAATTTAGGAAAGTGAAAAAAAAATGATATAAAAAATCAGGGGAGAAAATTTTAATGAAATAGATAGCATAAATAAACAATCAAAACTTCAGGAAACAATGTACGTACTTATAGAATTGCAAAATGCTCTGGAAAGTCTCAGCAATAGATTCAAACAAGCAAAAGAAAGAACTTCAGAGCTCAAAGAAAAGGATTTCAAATTAACCTAAACCAACAAAGACAAAAAAAAAAAAATAAGAAAACGCAACCAAAGTTTCCAAGAAATCTGGGATTATGTTAAACAACCAACCCAAGAATAATCAGCGTTCTTGAGGAAGAAGAGAAATCTAAAAGTCTGGAAAACATATTTGGGGCAATAATCAAGGAAAACTTCCCGGCCTTGCTAGAGTCCTAGACATCTGAATACAAAAAGCTCAAAGAACACCTGGGAAATTCATTGCAAAAAGATCATCACCTAGGCACACTGTCATCAGTTATCTAAAGTTAAGATGAGGGAAAGAATCTTAAGAGTTGTGAGGCAAAAGCACCAGCTAACCTGTAAAGGAAAACCTATCAGAATAACAGCAGATTTTTCATCAGAAACTATAAGCTAGAAGGAATTTTGGCCCTATCTTCAGCCTCTTTAAATAAAATAATTATCAGCCAAGAATTTTGTATCCACCAAAACTAAGCTTTGTAAATGAAGGAAAGATACAGTCTTTTTCAGACAGACAAATGCTGAATGAATTTGCCACTGCCAAGCCAGCACTACAGGAACTGCTAAAAGAAGCTGTAAACCTTGAAACAAGTTCTGGAACCAAATTAAAACAGAGCCTCTCTAAAGCATAAATACTACAGGACATATAAAACAGAAAGTCAAAAAATAGCAGATGCTGGCAAGGTTGTAGAGAAAAGGAAACACTTATACACTGTAGTGGGAATGTAAATTAGTTCAACCATTATGGAAGGCAGTGTGGTGATTCCTCAAAGAACTAAAAAAAGAACTATCATTCAACCCAGCAATCCCATTACTAGGTATATACCCAGAGGAATATAAATCATTTTACCATAAACATGCATGCACATGTATGTTCATTGCTTCACTATTCACAATAGCAAAGACATGAACAACCTAAATACCCACCAATGGTGGATTGGATAAAGAAAATTCCAGATATGCCATGGAATACTATGCAGCCATAAAAAAGAACAAGATCATATCCTTTGCAGGGACATGGATGTAGCTAGGGGGCACTAACCTTAACAAACTAATGCATGAACAGAAAATCAAATACCACATGTTCTGACTTAAAAGTGGAAGCTAAATGATGAGAGCTCATGAACACAAAGAAGGGAACAACATCCACTGGGGTCTTCTTGTGGGTGGAAGGTGGGAGGACGAGAAGAGCAAAAAAGATAACTATTGGGTCGTGGGCTTAGTACCTGTGTGACAAACAATCTGTACAACAAACCCCTGCGACATGAGTTTACACATGTAACAAACCAGCACAGGTACCCCTGAACCTAAAATAAAAGGTTTTTTTTTAAAAAAAGAAATAGATAAGCTGAATTGTACTTTGATAAAGAAATTGCATCTGTGAAATCCAGTTGAATCCATAATTTAAAGAAATTAAAACATTTCTTACAAAAATGTGCTGTTTTGGTGACTATGGCCTTATAGTATAGCTTGAAATCAGGTAGTGTGATGCCTCCAAATTTGTTCTTTTTGCTTAGTCTTGCTTTGGCTATGCAGGCTTTTTCTGATTCCATAAGAATTTTAGAATTGTTTTTCCTAGTTCTGTGAAGAATGGTGTTGGTATTTTGATAGGAATTGCACTGAATTTGTAGATTACATTTGGCAGTATGGTCATATTCACAATATTGATTCTACCCATTCATGAACATGGGATGTGTTTCCGTTTGTTTGTGTCATCTATGATTTCTTTCAGCAGTGTTTTGTAGTTTCCTTGTAGAGGTCTTTCACCTCCTTGGTTAGGTATATTCATAAACATTTTATTTTTTATTTTTGGCAGCCATTGTAAACAGGGTTGAGTTCTAGATTTGATTCTGAGCTTGGTTGCTGTTGGTGTATAGAAGGGATACTGATTTGTATACATCAGTTTTGTATCCGGAAACTTTGCTGACTTCCTTATTAATTCTAGGAACTTTCGGGAAGAGTCTGATCATTCAGGAGCAGGTTATTTAATTTCCATGTATTCGCATGGTTTTGAAGTTTCCTTTTGGAGTTGATTTTCAATTTTATTCCACTGTAGTCTGAGAGAATGCTTGGTAGAATTTCAATTTTCTTAAATTTCTTGAGGCTCATTCTTGTGGCCTATCACATGGTCTATCTTGAAGAAAGTTCCATGTGCTAATGAATAAAATGTATATTCTGTGGTTTTTGGGTAGAATGCTTTGTTAAGTCCATTTGTTTCAGGGTATAGCTTACATTCATTGTTTCTTTGTTGACTTTCTGTCTCGATGCTCTGCCTAGTGCTGTCAGTGGAGTATTGAAGTCCCCCACTATTATTGTGTTGCTGTCTATCTCATTTATCAGCTTTATTAACAATTGTTTTATAAATTTAGGCACTCCAGTGTTAGGTGCATATGTGTTTAGGCTTGTGATATTTTCCTGTTGGACAAGATCTTTTGCCATTATATAATGTCCTTTTTGTCTTTTTTAACTGCTGTTGCTTTAAAGTTTGTTTTGTCTGATGTAAGAATAGCTATTCCTACTTTCTTTTGGTTCCATTTGCATGGAATGTCTTTTTCTACCCCTTTGCTTTGAGTTTATGTGAGTCCTTATATGTTAGGTGACTCTTATGAAGGCAGCAGATAGTTGGTTTATGAATTCTTATCCCTTCTTCAATTCTGTATCTTTTAAGTGGAGCATTTAGGCCATTTGTATTCAATGCTGGTATTGAGATATGAGATATCATTCTATTCATTGTGCTATTTGTTATACCTTGTTGGGTTTTTTAATTATTTTTTGACTTTTTAGTAATAGCCATTCTGACTGACATGGGATGTCATCTTATTGTGGTTTTTGTTTGCATTTCTCTAATAATCAATGATGTTCAGCTTTCTTTTCATGTGGTTGTTGGTCACACGTATGTCTTCTTTTGAAAAGTGTCTGGTCATGTCCTTTGCCCACTATTTAATGGGGTTACTTGTATTTTTCTTGTAAATTTGTTTAAGTTTCTTATAGATACTGGATATTAGATCTTTGTCTGATGTATAGTTTGCAAAATCTTCTTCCATTCTGTAGGTTGTCTGTCTGTTTACTACATTGATAGTGTCTTTTGCTGTGAAGAATTTCTTTAGTGTAATTAGATTCCATTTGCCAATTTTTGCTTTTGTTGTGATTGCTTTCGACATGAAATCTTTGCTTGTTCCTATGTTGAGAATGGTATTGCCTAGGTTTTCTTCCAGGGTTTTCATAGTTTTGGGCTTTCCATTTAAGTCTTTAATGTATCTTGAATTGATTTTTATATATGGTCTAAGGAAGGGGTCTGGTTTTAATCTTCAGCATATAGCTAGTCAGTTATCCCAACACCACTTATTGAATAGGGTGTCCTTTTCCCATTGCTTGTTTTTGTCAGCTTTGTCAAAGATGAAGTTTGCGGGTGTGTAGCCTTATTTCTGTGCTCTATTTTCTATTCTGTTGGTTTATATATCCGTTTTTGTACCAGTACCATGCTGTTTTGGTTACTGCTGCCCTGTAGTATCGTTTAAGTCAGGTAGTGTGATGCCTGCAGCTTTGTTCATTTTGCTTAGGATTGCCTTGGCAAGTTGGGCTTTTTTTTTTTTGTAGCTCCATATAAATTTCAAAATAGTTTTTTTTTTTTTTCTTTTAGTTCTGTGAAGAATGTCACTGGCAGTTTGATAGGAATAGCATTGAATCTGTAAATTGCTTTAGACAGAATGGCCATTTTAATAATATTAATTCTTTATATCCATAAGCATGTAATGTTTTTTCTGTTTGTTTTTATTTATGAGTCCCTTCTGCAGTGTTTTGTAGTTCTCATTGTAGAGATCTTTCATGTCCATGGTTACCTGTATTTCTGGGTATTTTATTCTTTTTGTGGCAACTGTGATTTGGCTCTTAGCTTGGCTGTTGTTGATATAAAGGAAAGTTAGTGATTTGGGGGCATCAATTTTGTATCCAGAAACTTTGCTAAAGTTGTTTATCAGTTCTAGGAGCTTTTCAGCTGAGACTATGAAATTTTCTAAATACAGAATCATACCTTCTGCAAACAGGGATAGTTTGACTTCCTATCTTCCTATTTGGATGCCCTTTATTTCCTTCTCTTGCCTGGTTGCTCTGACCAGGACTTCCAATACTATATCAAACATGACTGGTGACAGTGGGCATCCTTACATGTGCTGGTTGTCAAGGGGAGTGCTTCCAGCTTTCGCTCATTCATTATGATGTTGCTGTGGGTTTGTCATAGATGGTTCTTATTATTTTTAGGTATGTTTCTTCATACCTAACTCCCTCAACTCCCCACCCCCCACTGTCCCTCCCCTATTTCCCCCGACAGACCCCAGTGTGTGATGCTCCCCTCCCTGTGTCCATGGAGCATTCAGCTTGTTTACATTCAAGTATTAATATGTGGATTTGATCTTGTCAGCATGGTTTTAGCTGGGTATCATGCCAGCTTGTATGTTTGCTCAGTGTACTTCAGTGTGTTTCTGTATTGGCTGATAATGGTTTTTCTTTCCACATTTAGGGGTCTTTTCAAAATCTCTTTTTAGGTGAGTCTGGTGGTAAAAAAAACTCCCTCAGCACTAGCTTATCTGAAAAATATCCTATTTATCTTTCACTGGGGAAGTGTAGTTTTACTGAATATAAAATTCTTGGTTGAAGAGTTTTAAGATAATGTTGAATATAGGCTCCAATATATTCTAGCTTTTAGGGTTTCTTCTGATAAGTTCACTGTTAACTGGATGGGATTTCCTTTATAGGTGACCTCTCCTTTCTCTCTAGCTGCTTTTAACATTTTTCATTTCATTTTGACCTTGGAAAATCTGATGGTTCTATTTCTTGGGGATAATCTTGTATAGAATCATGCAGGGTTCTCTGTATTTCCTGAATGTGACTGTTAGCCTCTCTAGCTAGATTGGGGAAGTTCTCATGAATGATATCCTGAGATATGTTTTCCAAGATGTTTACTTTCTCCCTATTCCTTTCAGAGATGCCAGTGATTCATATATTTGGCCTCTTTACATAATCCCATATTTCTCAGAGGTTTTTTGTTTATTCCTTTTTATTCCTTTTTTCTTTATTTTTGTCTGACTAGCTTATTTCAGAGAACTAGTCTTCAACTTCCAAGATCCTTTCCTCAGCTTGGTCTGTTTTGCTGTTAATATTTTTTATTGCATTGTGAAATTCTTATAGTGTGTTTTTCAGCCCTATCAGATGTGTTAGGCTCTTTTTTTTATACTGGCTATTTCGTCTCTCAGCTCCTGTGTCATTATATTATTATTCTTAGTTTCCTTGGATTGGCTTTTGTCATTCTCCTGAATCTCAGTAGTCTTCATTCCTATCCACAGTCTGAATTCTACTTTTATCATTTAAACTAACTCAGCCTGGTTAAGAACCCTTGTTGGAGAATTAGTGTATTTGGAGGACATAGATACTTTGGCCATTTGAGTTGCCAGAGTTATTGTGTTAGTTCTTTCTCATCTCTATATGTGGATGTTCCTCTAACTGCTGAGCTGCCTCTGATTAAAGTGGTTAGATGGCCCTGATCAGTGAGAAGTAAGGTCTGGGACCTGTGTGGAGAATAGCCAATTTTTTTGTGAGTTGGGTGCTCTGTGCTGGGTGGATGCAGATCCCCTGGTCTCCATGGACTTCCAGAGACACCTAGCCACTTTTCTGTAGGGCTACTGCAGTATGCTGGGGCCTGCTTTAGTCCCTAGTCACCTCAACTTTCCAGCATCTGTTGACAGCCTGAACATACCAGCTGGGGTGATTATAGCCTTTTTTGGGGGAATTCTGCCCAATGAAGAGAAACGGGGTCCAGGACCCATGTGAAAAAGCAGTCTAGCTACTCCACAGAACTGCTGCATTGTGCTGGAGGACAGCTCCAGTCCTTAGTTGTCTCAGACTCCCACTTCCTTGAGTCAGGGAGGTTCCCCTGACTCTGTGTTGCTCCCTGTTGGGCAGTCATTCAGCCTTGCTTTTCTCTTTTCTCCATGGATTGAGTTATTCCTCTTGAATCCCAATGACTGTACCTGGATGTTTCAATTAAAGGTGCTATGTTTACTTACCCCTTCTATTTCTCTCTGTGAGAGTGACACACACTAGCTGCTTCTAGTTGGCCATTCTGGCCAGCCTCTCCTTGCTAAATTTTTAATGTTATCAAATCTCTACTGATATTTCATTTTTCACTCCTGACATTGGTAATTGGTATTTTATTTCATGCTTCCTCAATAATTTTTAATACTTTTGAAGAATCAACTTCAGATTTTAACGCTTTCCTCTATTGAGCATCTGTTTTCTACTTTATATCTGCTATATCTATACTATTTTTAAACATTTTTTCCCTCTGGATTTAATTTGATGTGACTTTTCCTAGTTTGTTAAGATAGAAGATTACATCATATTTTTCCTACTCTCTTCTTTGCTCATATGAATTTAAAGCTATATATTTTTCATGAAGTAATATTTTAGATGCATATGACATTTTAAAATTATATTTTTATTATAATCCAGTTCAAAATATTTTATAATTTTCTATTTTTTTGACCTATGCGTTATTTAGAAGGATATTATTTACTTAACAATCATTTAGGGATTTTCTATTTATCTTTTTGTTATTGATTTCTAATTAAATTTCATAGTTGTCAGCAAATGAGCTCTGTATTGTTTTAATTCTTTGTATTTGTTGAGTTACCACTTATACTCCAGCATATAGTTGACTTTTCAAATATTTCATGTGTAGTTACAATGAATGTGTGTGTTGCCATTTGTTGGCTATAATGTTCTATATCTATCAATTAGGTCAACTTAACTAATCATGTTTTTACTGATATTTCATCTGCTTTTTTTATACAGTCACTGAAAGAAGTGTGCTAAATATTCACTTGTGACTGAAGACCTGTTTTTTTAATTCTGATATTTTTTCCTTTATACATTTTAAAACTATGTTATTATTTGCATATGCATTCAGGATTGTTATATCTTAATATTGAATTGCCCTTTTTATTTGAATGAAATGTTACTCTTTGTCTCAACTCCTGCTTCTTGCATTAAACTCTCTTTAGTGTAATATTAAGATAGCTTTCTATTGATTAATATTTTTATACTGCATCATTTTTCATTCTCTTACTCTTAACCAGTTTTTTTTAATATAATTAAAGTGTGTCTCTTACAAACAATATAAAAGTGGATATTTTAATTTAGTCTGGCACACTTTGTCTTTTAATTGGAGTCATTATTTACATTTAATGAATTAACTTCATAGTTCTATTTAAGTGTACCATCTTTCCTGATTGCTTTGCATTTCTTCCTTTGTTCTTTGCTTATTTATAATTTCCTGCCTTATTTTACATAAATCGAGAATTTTGTACTTTAGTTAAGCAGACATGTATTTTTTAGACTGATTTATTATACTCTACCTTAAGTTGGTAGTTTTACCAATTCCTGAATAATGCAAGAGACATACCACATACTGCCTCCTTTTTTCCCTCTCTGTCATTTGAACAATTATTATTATTATTGCATATGTGTTGCATTTTATTTTGTGTAGGGCTTGAGGGAAAATGACTGTTAAATATTTATCAAGCAACTCTGATTTTCCAAAGTGCTTAAAATATCACGCATGGGCTCTGAAGTAAACCTGCGTTCAGACTTTTACTCTGCTTATGGCCAAAGGTACTTTTGGCAGATTACGAAATTTCTCTGAGCTTTCAGCTTCCTCAACTGATTAAACATGGGGAAGAAAATCTAAGTATGGAATGATTATATGATTAAAATAAATAACATAATATTTTTAATTTTAAGTATCACAAAACATGATTAGTAGTAGTTTAAAATTCTTGTTTATTTATACACTTATTTACACTTAATTTTCTCTGTGCCCTTTCCAATCCCACGCTTTCATCTGGGATCCTTTTGTTTCAGCATGAATAGTTTGTGTGTGTGTGTGTGTGTGTGTGTGTGTGTGTGTGTGTGTGTGTTTGCATTTCTGGTAGTACTGGTAGTTCTAGTAGTACTGAGGAAAAATTTGCTTGTATGAACTTATGTTTATATTAAAATAGCTTTCTTTAATTTTCTTTTTCTTTTTTTTTTTTTTTTTNTTTTTTTTTTTTTTTTTTTTTTTTGAAGCCTATTCTAATTGTGTATAGATGTCCAGGTTTTCAGGGATTTGTTTGTTTGACACTTTGAAGATACTGTTTTTAATCTTCTGGCTTTGATAATTTTTGTTGAAGTCAGTCATCAGTCTTATGGATCCTTCAGTAAAGATAATATGTTTTTGTCCTTTGACTGCTTTTAAGATTTTCCCTTAGTTTTAGATTTTTGTGAGTTTGATTATGATGTATCTGCCTGTCATTTTCTTTGATACTTAGTTTCTTAAGTTTTGGGTTCATAGTTTTGCAGTTTTGGAAAAATCTTGATTATCCTTTCAAATATTGTCTCTCTTTTTTTTCCTGGGACTTCAATTACGCGTACATTAGACCTTTCGGCTGTTACTCACATTTTTTACATTCTATTTTTTTCTTTACTGTGCTTCATTTTGACTACTATCTAATGACTTTTAACATCTTATCTACTGTGTCTAGATTGCTGTGAAACCTATATCATTAGTTCTTTGATGCTTATATTAACTTTTTCAATTCAGAATACACATTTGATTTTATGTAAGTTTCAATTTATATTTGAAATTCTACTTATATTTAAATGTAAGACCTTAAACTATAAGAATCGTAGAAGAAAATTTAGGAAACATCATTCCGGACATTGGCCTTGGAAAATAGTTTATGATTAAGTTCTGAAAAACAATTGCAAGAAAAACAAAAATTGACAAGTGGGACCTAATTAAACAAAAGAGCTTCTGTATGGCAAAATAAACTATCAATGGAGTAAACAAACATCCTACAAAATGGGAGAATATATTTCCAAATATGTATCTGACAAAGGTATAATATCTAGATCTGTACGAAACTTAACAATTGAACAAGCAACAAATAACCCCATTAAAAATGGGCGAAGACAGACACTTCTCAAAAGAAGATGTACAAGCAACCACCAAATATGTACAAAAATGTTCCACCTCACTCATCAGCGGAGAAATGCAAATCAAAGCCACAATTAGATATCATCTCACACCAGTCAGAATAGCTATTATTAAAAAGTCAAAAGATAACAGATGCTGGCAAGACTGCAGAGAAAAGAGAATGCTTATACATTGCTGGTGGGAATGTAAATTATTATGCTTTTACATCAACCTAACAGTTCAGGTCCTGTGGAAAGCAGTTTGTATATTTCTCAAAGAACTTAGAACTACCATTAAATCCAACAATCCCATTACTAGGTATATACCCAAAGGAAAATAAATCATTCTACTAAAAAGATACATGCGCTTTTATATTCATTGCAGCACAATTAGCAATAACACAGACATGGAATCCACCTAAGTGCCCGTCAATGATAGATTAAATAAAGAAAATGTGGTACATATATACCATGGAATACTACACAGCTATACAAAATCATGTTTTTTTTGCAGCAACATGGATTCAATCAGAGGCTAAGTGAACAAATGCAGGAACAGAAAACCAAATACCACATGTTCTCACTTATAAGTAGGAACTAAACTTTGTGTGTTCACAGACATAAAGACGGCAAGAACAGAAACTAGAGTCTACTAGAAGGGGGAGAAAGAGACGAAGGCAAGGGCTTAAGAATAAAGTATTGGATACTATGTTCAATACCTGGGTAATGGGATGAATCATATCTCAAACCTCAGCATGATTCATTATACCCATGTAACAAACCTACACCTGTACCCCCTAAATCTAAAATAAAAGTTGAAATTATTAAAAAAAAAAGAAATTCTAGTAATTTTATTTATTCTATGTACCTTACTCTGCTTTATTGAATATACCAATCATAATTATTTTGAAGTATTTATCTGTTGGTTCCAATATATAGATATCTGTAGTTCGGTTTTTATTGACAGAAAATATATGTAACAAAATGTTATCATTTAACATTTTAAGTGTTTAGTTCAATAACATTAAGTGCATTCACACTCTAGGTGTACAACCATAAACTTTTGTTTTTAAAAATCTTAATGATTTGCCACATTTTCTGCCTCTTTGCATGCCTAATATTTTTTTTCCCATATGCAGAATCCTGACCTTAGCTGTTTAGTTTCCTAACTGTGCAGCTTCCGTGAAAATGTCTTGAGAAAGAGATTAATCATGCTTTATTTCAAGTCCTTCCCTCTGGTGGGGTTTTGCTGTTTTCCCCAGTTTAGCTTTTTGGCCTACTACGTCATTCTAAAACTCGGCAAGTGTCCTGTGGGGAAAACAGGCTTTGCAGTTGGGGCTCTAGTCTGAACCTGTCATGCCAGCCCTGATTAACCACTAAAAGCTCTAACAGTTTTAATACCTCCTCCACACTTCCATAGTATTTTCCTGCTTATAATCTACTTAGCTCTCACAGAAGAAATCAGCAAATAGCCAAATTTCCCTAGAGAAATGAAAACTTCCCCATGTGGCCATGTAACTCCCTATTACCTCTCATGCCTAAATGTGATTACGATGCCACTAACAGACTTTTCTGGTGATGTTCTCACCCTTCTTCCAAATATGCCAAAGTTGGAGGAGCAGTTGTATAACTTGTTTCAAATAATCAACGAGCAAATAGCCAAGGGTCATTTTTAGTGATAGACTTCCAATTTCCTAAAAGCTAGTTCCAACAGACTGGTAATATTTCATAAAATTTTATGACTATAGAACTCAGTATCCCTGCTCTTTCTCATCTGGACTGTAGTGTTGGGTTAGAGGAGAGAAACTGGATGGCTTACTGGAGCAACAAATATTAAATGAGTCTCTACATGCCCTGAAAGGCAGCTGACCTCAAAGATAAAACATTTGTTTCGAGATTATAATACCATGGGATTCCTATCACCTTGTTACTCTCTTGCTTATGTTACTCTTGCTTCTGACAAACCCATGATATTAATTACAAGTTATTGAATACTAACTATGTATCAGACATTATACAAGTTACTTTCTGTGTATATTATATATATTATTCCTCATCATAATTTTATGAGATATGTATCATTTTCTAAACATGTGGTAGAGCCAGGACTTGAACCCAGGCAGTCTGTCATTATGGCCCAGGTTTATTCTCTGTAAACTATACGTCCTCCTGCTATATTAAACCATGCAACAAAAGTCAATTAGCATTGTCTGGAGGAGCGGGGATAGGTCAAATGCAAGAATTAGGACATTATTCATGAGCTGTGTGAGGAGCAGATGAAGAGGCTTTTAAATAGAGACCTCTCTTTTAAAAGATACAGTTACATACTATCCTAAGGAGTGAAATTCAGTATGGCTGCGGAATATAACGTGAGAGGTGAGAGTCGTAGTAAGAGATATGGCTGTAGGGTATGGACAATGAGATTGTGACATTAGGATTTGGGGCTTCATCCCATAGACAAGTGGGATGTGAGGCTGGGCACTGGAGGCTGGGCAGCAGGGTGGAGCCATGCTGTCTACAGGAGGAAGAACAGATATTGGGGAAGTAACAAAGTTGACAAGCAGAACTCTAAGAAGCTCTTAGCAGAAATTGAGTTAAAAGAGTAAAGTCAAATATTTCAACTAAGGTAGCTATTGTGGTGGTAGTAAAACTGATTCAACAACTTTTTTTTTTTTTTCTTTTGAGACAGTCTCACTCTGTTCCTCAAGCTGTCATGCTGTTGTGTGATCACAGCTCACTGTAGCCTCAACCTCCAGGGCTCAAGCGATCCTTCCACCTCAGCCTCCTGAGTAGCTGGGACTATAGGTGTGTACCACCATGGGAAACTAATTTTTTGAGATCTCATTTAATGTTTCCCAGGCCGATCTCAAACTCCTAGGCTCAAGAAGTCCTCCCACCTCAGCCTCTTTAAGTTCTAACTGTCTAGAACTTAATATTAAGTGGCTTTGTGTTTAAATGGGTAAGGAAGATAAGAGGGAGGCTAAAGGTTGCTTCCAAAGTTTTCAGCTTGCATGACTAAGTAAAGAGTGGTTCTGTTTATAGAGATAGGAAATGAGAACTAATCATAAGTTTTATTTTAGATTTGTTAAATTTGAGATTTCTCTGGAATGGACTAGTGGAGAGGTCAAAGAAGAAGATGGACTATTAAATTTGGCACTGAGAAGAGGAATGGAGACTGGAGACAAAGAGGTGACAGTCATCTGTCTGCCTGTACTTGGAGTGAATAGAAGCATGTGCTGTATCCTAATGGATAGGAATCAGGAGAAAGACAGGTCTGTAGTATATCTAGCTTGTATAAACAGGCGCTAGAAGGCCTCTAAGTCTAGTCGTGAGAATGGAGACGTGGAGGTGACCTAGTCCATATCAAATCAATTAAACTCCAGGTTTTGGTAGAATCCAGCTGTGGCTTTCTAAAAGATTGTTTTGTCTAGAACCTATCAGTTTCTTAGAGCACTTCTCTCTCTTTCAGGGGTGGCGCTCAGAAGACATAGACTTTGTTATGTGACCATTAATTTTGACTATGGCTGATTAGCTCATACATGGACACTGGATACAACTTCAGTCCTTCTGATTCTCTGGAGAAACACAGAAGACTGGATGTTAGAAGCTTAGCCATATTAATGACAGAATTCTCGAGTGAGTATTACCAAAAATCTTCTGAGGTCCACTGAACTGCCTGGGTTCCCACCCTTTCTGACGCCTGGAATCTGTGGGACAGCCCAGTGTTCTTCAAATAAATTCTCTTGTTCTATGAAAATATTTTGAAATGGATTTGTGATACTTGCAACCAAAAGAGTCTTAATTAGGACAGCCTTGATGTGTCTAATTAGGGAATCATTAACAGAATGAAGCAAAGGCTGAGGCCGAGTGAGCTGGCCAGGGACCAAGATAAGCGGCTTTGCAAGTCTCTCTATGACAGAGTGAAGACTGTGGTGACTGCACTCGCTAAAGCCATTGCATATAATTTGGCTTCAAATGACTAAAGGGGCCCTTTTGTGCATGACTAATCATGTGGGGATGTTTAGCACAATCCTAAATATGCCCTTCAGTCCTGCCACGCTTTCTCATAAGTGAGATGTGAGCCTGAATTGTCTCTTCCAGACAAATACTGCTGCTTCACTTTTTTAAAAAAACTGTCTGTCTAGTGTAGAAGGGATTCAATTACCCCTTAACCTTAAAAATATGCCATTGGATGGTGTTGGCCTTCTGTGGCTTGGAGCAAACTCATGTTACACAAATCTGTTTCTCATTTATGTATTCTGTTAAATCACCAGGGTTTGTTTTTTTCCTCATAGGATGTGACAGTACAGAAGGCTGGCACGTTTCATATTTGGACATTGTACTCAGATCCTGGACACAGGGAGGAAGGAGAAGAAAGTACTTGAAAATGTTGATGTCTTTCTTTATTGGACAAAAGATCCCAGAATAAGAAATGATGGAAGAAAGCATATTTAAGTATTTGGTCAATTTCTATGTCATTAGACTCATATCTTACTAGTTGGTATGATTTAATGAGTCATATAGTAATGTTTCTAATGTATTACCTTTGGTATAAATTGTAACTGGTCCAAAATACAGCTTAAATGAATAAACAAGAAAATGCTAAGTCATAAGAAAGAAAAAAAGGTTTTTTTAGTAATATAATACTTAAATAAATTCAGTAGAAATTTAAGGATTTATTTGCTCACCTTTCATAGATGTGTTTAATGATTCTGCAAAATTCCATAGCTAGTGAAAAGGAAAAACACTGGAATCCAGAAATAGCCTATAAGTTATTCCATCAAAAGACAAGAGATGGTCAATGAGATACCCAATTGACATCATTATTTATCTGGGAAAACTTTAAAGTACACAATTTGATAATATATGCTAAATAGTATAGTAATAGTAAATAAAAATCACTTTGGCTCTATGTAGAGTATTTCCTTTGGGTAAGCAGGGTTGAGGGAGATACCCACATATATGGTGTCTTGAATGGAGGAATTCAAACACAGAACCTGGTTTAAGCTGGTTTTTCGTAAACACACCCTGGAGAGATGACTCTTTAGTACCATTTTCCTGGATCACCTGAGCAATTCTTTTTGTTTGTTTATACTTTTTGTCTTCCATTAGTCAGCACTATTTTTCTTGCAATCAAATAACCCTAATCAATACAAATACAGTAGAATGCACTCATGATCAAAGAGAAAGTGCCTTAAAATCAGAATCTCAGAGTGAGTTTGTACCTGGGGATCATGATGCACTGGTAGCTTTGTGGCATCTGTATCTTGTGCTGTTGAAAAAAGGCTAAACAGACAGGCTGGGTGGGTCCTCTCTCTGTGTAGCCTGTGGTCTTTTTTTTTTCTTTTTTTTTTTGTATTTGTTTATTTGTTCTCTCTCTTTTTTATTGCATTTTAGGTTTTGGGGTAATGTGAAGAACATGCAAGATTGTTGCATAGGTACACACATGGCAGTGTGATTTGCTGCCTTCCACCACCTATATCTGGCATTTCTCCCCATGCTATCGCTCCCCAACCCCCCACCCCCCACTGTTCCTCCCCTATTTCCTCCTGACAGACCCCAGTGTGTGATGCTCCCCTCCCTGTGTCCATGTGTTCTCATTGTTCAACACCCACCTATGAGTGCGAACATGAGCTGTTTGATTTTTTGTTCTTGTGTCAGTTTGCTGAGAATGATGGTTTCCAGGTTCATCCATGTCCCTATAAAGGACACGAACTCATTGTTTTTTATGGCTGCATAATATTCTATGGTGTATATGTGCCACATTTTCCCTGTCCAGTCTATCATCGATGGGCATTTGGGTTGGTTCCAGGTCTTTGCTATTGTAAACAGTGCTGCAATGAACATTCATATGCATGTGTCCTTATAGCAGAACAATTTATAATCCTTTGGATATACACCCAGTAATGGGATTGCTGGGTCAAATGGAATTTCTATTTCTAAGTCCTTGAGGAATCACCACACTGTCTTCCACAATGGTTGAACTTATTTACACTCCCACCAACAGTGTAAAAGTGTTCCTATTTCTCCACATCCTCTCCAGCATCTGTTGTCTCCAGATTTTTTAATGATCGCCATTCTAAATAGCATGAGATGGTATCTCAATGTAGTTTTGATGTGCTCCTTTTTTCATCCTCGGTGATACAAACCCAGGGAGTGGCTACAGGTAGCTAGTGGGAGATCACCAGGGCCTTGAGATTGTGGCTTGAGAGCAAGGACAAGTTGACTGGACCTGATAATACATGCTTCAACTTTACAAAATAATTCTTCAATCCAGAAACCTGGTATATAAAAATTGCTTCAAAGCAGTGTTTCTGAATCTTTTTAACTCCTGCCACTCACTCTTTCCATCCAACTTCAGTTTCAAAACACTCAGAAGACTTAATGGGTTTTTAATTTC
This sequence comes from Cebus imitator, assembly GCF_001604975.1. Lineage (NCBI taxonomy): Eukaryota > Metazoa > Chordata > Mammalia > Primates > Cebidae > Cebus > Cebus imitator. The sequence goes on from NW_016107319.1 coordinate 9,400,961, forward strand.
TGCAATTGACATTGAAAAAAAAGGTAGATGAATGTGTTTCTTAAAAACTACACAGTTCCTTGATATTCTGATGCATACTCTTGGAGTAGGGAGGTACAGATCATTGATAGTATAAACTTAGAATATAGTGGATCATTGATAGTATAAACTCAAAAAACAATGCAGCCTGGAAATCTAATGTACACATACAAAGTATTGAAGAATGTGCTACTCTTACTTTGATAATTGCAAAAACAGATGTCCAACAATTCTATTCTCCCTGCTTCTCTTCTTTCTGTATTGCAAACATTATCTGGGTATTATTTACCTTATAAAGAGAAGAAAGAAAGAACTCTGCATTTACCCTGTGAATGCAAAACCCGTAGAACAATACTTAAACCTTCTGCAAACACTCTCCATATACAAATTTTAGCCGACAGCTAGTGAATGGATACTTTATGTAAGATTAGAAGTTGCTGTTGATGTGAGAACCATATGTCAATATATATTTACAAAATAAAGTTCCTTGGAACATGATAACTCTTTACTCCTTTTTTCAATGGATATAACCTGAATTGATTGACAGGCTATTATGCAGCTCACATGTTATAGCGTTTTTGATTATTTTCAGATCCCTCTTTAGCTACAGGCCCCTCAGGGAATACCTGGCTGGTAGCAGTACCATGCATTTAGGCTGCCCTAGAGCCTCCAGCTTACCTGTGTCATCTTGTTGGATGACACTGCAATGGTGTCTAGGTGACCATTCTTTCTTAGAATTATCTGGCAATTTGATAACATGTATTAAAAACCACTGTGTTTTCCATAATTTTTGAAACAGAAATTTTATTTCTAAGACTCTATGGCAAATCGATAATGCTTAGAAGAATGTGAGATTTAGCTGTAAAGATAATAAGAAAAAAATAAACAATCTATAAGTAACAATAGGGAAATTTTTGAGGACACTATGATTAAGTGGTCAGTAGAATGCAATATAGTAGAAGGATATTTAAATGACATGGCAAGATATTAGCAATATACTGTTAAAAGGCAAATTGGAAAATAGTATGTCCTGTATGATTCTATTAAAGAACTTTTGTGTATTGCTGGGAATCTGTATGTAAACATATAGAAACAAAACTGAAGAGAACATAATCTCAAAGAACAAGATTGTTTTCTTCTTTTGTTTGTTAAATATTTTTCCATGGGAACACACTGCTGTTAACTAATAAGAAAAATCATCTACAGTTATTTTATTTAAAGAATGCCTACAAAGCAAAAAGCTCAAACAACAGCAAAAACCAAATAATATGATTTAAAAATAAATAAACAATTTGAGTAGACATCTTTCAAAAGAAAGCATACAAACAGTCAACAAGTATTTTGAAAATGCTCACCACCACTAATCACCAATAAAGTGCAAATCTAAACCATAATGAGATATCATCTCACTACAGTTGTAATAGACATTATCAAAAAGCAAAAACAAACTCTGGTGAGGATTTGGAGAAAGGGGAACTCCTATGCACTGTTGGTGGGATGTAAAATAGTACAGCCACTGTGGAAAATAGTATGGAGGTTCCTCTAAAAACTACAAATAGAATACCGTATGATTCACCGACTGCTGAGTACACATTCAAAAATCAGTATGTCAAAGAGATCTCTGCACTCTTTGTTTTTTTTTTTTTTTTTTTTTTTGAGACAGAGTCTTGCTCTTGTTGCTCAGGCTTGAGTTCAGTGATGTAATCTCAGCTCACTGCAATTTCCGTCTCTCAGGTTTGAGAGATTCTCCTGCCTAAGCCCCCCGAGTCGCTGGGATTATAGATGCCCACCACGATGCTCAGCTAATTTTTATATCTTTAGTAGAGATGGGGTTTCACCATGTTGTCCAGGCTGGTCTTGAACTCCTAACCTCAGGTGATCCACCCACCTCAGCCTCCCAAAGTGCCGGGATTATAGGAATGAGCCACCTTGCTCAGCCGACACCTGCACACTTCTGTTTATTCCAGTATTATTCAAAATAACCAAGGTATGGAATAAACCTAAATAAGTGTCCATCAACAAATGAATAAATAAAGAAAATGTGGTGTGTGCACAGTAGGATACTGTTTCAACCATTAAAAGAATGAAATTTGGTCCTTTGTGGCAACATGGATGAGCCTGGAGGATGTTATGTTAAATAAAATAAGCCAGGGACAGAAAGACAAATACCACATGATCTCACTCATATGTGGAGGCTAGAAAAGTTGATAGCATGTAACTAGATAGTAGAACCGTGTTTACAGAGTCTGGGAAGAGTAGGGGGAAGAGGGACTAGGGGAGATTGGTTAATGGATACAAAATTATAGCTAGGTAGGAGGAATACATTCTAATGTTCTATAGCACGGTAGGGCGGACTACAGTTAACAACAATTTATTGTATATTTTCAAATAGCTAGAAGAGAGGATTTTGCGTATTCTCAACACAAAGAAATGATAAATGTTTGAGGTGATTGACATGCTAATTACCCTGATTTGATCATTACACATTGTGCACATGTATCAAAATGTCACACTGCACTCCATAAATACATGCACTTACTATGTGTCAATTAAAAATAATAACTAAAAAAATAAATAATGGGTAGAAAAATTGCCGAACTAATATATAATATCTAACTCTGTAGAGCCCCGTTTTAGAAAAGAAACTTGGTAGATTTGTTCTAACATTTGATCACTAGAGGTCACCAAAGTCACAGAAATTATCAGCACTTTTTTCTTTCCGTTTTTGAGTCACAGAGGGATGTCTCTGGCCCTCCCATTATGCAGCTTTAAGCATTTACTGGAAGACCTCTTGCTGCTTAGTCTTAAGGAGAGTAAACTGTTTGGGCTAGTTTTTTTCTAATATTAAATATTCCCTGAAACAGACAGCCATCTATCTATGGGACTATTCAAAACAGATGGGTGTTTCTGGAGAATGTGATTTATTTCCTCCTCTGATACCAAAGGGCCTATTGGCTGATACCTGCTGAATGTGAGTTCTGAGTAATGTTGTTGAGACAGAACCACAGAACACCCAGCAGCAGCACACACCGTTTCAAATGAAACAGCATGGACCATTTCAAGGAAAAAACATTGTGCCTTTACTGGTAACGTGTGGTGTAGCAGGGCTTCAATGAAGCAGAGCATTCAAGAACACCCATTGCATCTTTTAAATAACAGACCACACTACCTTTTGCATGTTAATGATTCTGCTTTTTTTTTTTTTTTTTTTTTTTTTCTTCTGAATTCAACATTAGCCGAAATCCTCAGACCCTAAATTTGTGGAGATTCAAAAACAAACAGGATTGGAATCCTGCAAAGATTCAAAGAAACTGTCTAACTTTAAGAGATTCTCTTAGCAGAGATAAAAAGATATAATAGCTAATTTCAGTGTTTTTAGCATGCTCACATTTTAGGAAGGCATAATTCATAGTAAAACTTTATAATTCTGAAATTAGACAAGAGGTAGCATGTAGAAGGTGTATATTTGTCAGAAGTTAATTGCAGCTTACAAAGATGCAATAGGCAAGAAATCTTTCACATTTTCAAGGTTTCAGTTACCAATAGCTACACTATTTACCTGGTTACGTAGATGAGTTTGTGTTTAAATGGTCTCCTGTAGAAACTAAGTAAACCATTTTTTTCTCATAAGAACTCTCAGTGCTTAGATAGCTGACACATCCAAGGTTAAGTCTTTGGTACAAGCCATAAACTAAGAGACTCAAGCCAATATCAACGTGATACATTTTGCATTTAGGCTTGTTCTTTACTCAGTGGACTTCATCTGACTTTGATCTTGGTTAACTTTGAAGTATGCAAGGTTCCCACTTTCCACAAGGTTTTTTTTTTTTTTTTTCCAGTTAAATCAGACAGGCAGGCAAAGGAAATCTAAACCTTGAAAGAAGTGAAAACAACTAGACACAGTCAGTGATATATTTTCACTACTTTGTTTAAAACAGCACACTGCCATACTTAAAACACTTCACATCAATGAGTTATTTATTAAGTTTTAAATATGTCACATTTTCCACTGTATCTTAGGAGACACATTTGAAAATATGTTGGGAATCTATTATATGATTCGTGTGAAAAGTTTAGTTAAATGCAAAATTACAGGTTGTAGTTAATGATATACTATTACCATGAAATAGCCGTTAACTTAAAAGAAATATTTATATAAGAATTACAATATATAATATTTTATATCTGAAAGCTGGATCTTTTATGGAATTTCATAGACTATGTTTTTCAAAATCTACTAGAAACTAGGATTTGCATTTGTATTTATAAAGTGACTCAGACCCATATCTCAAACGTTGGTTAATTTTATTTCGTGCTTACAATGCTTTAGATTTATGGAACTATTTTCTTATCATGAAGTGAACTTCACTTAATAATGAAGTACATATACACATGTACACACATGAATGTGCATGTGTGTGTATGAATTTATTATTTGGAACAAAAATAGAATCATATATGTATTGTTTATAAAATGTTCATAAAGGGTATTAAAAGAGAAATTTCTTTTTTGAGAGATTTTAAAATTCAGCCCAGCCAGGTAACATTTATCTCTTGCATCATACCTCACTTATCTAGTTATACTCTTAAGTCTGCAAGCTGGAACTTCTGTCTATTAAAGAAAGTGGCAAATTCATGTTATACCAAATTAATAGCAGGGAGTCCTGAGGTCAGTTCACTTTACTATTTCAGCCCTATTCTAGAGAGAAGCAAAAATTTGAATTACATTTCAAGTCATCTAGAAGGGCTAATTCTCTCTGGGGCAAGTCTGACCCTGTCAAATTCCAAATCCAATATCATTTTTAGACATGTAATCTGACCAGTGATGCACATAAGAATGGTTACAGTTCAGTTACCAACTGTGGTCTTACAAATCATTTTGGAGTAGAATAAAAACTCTTCATGGATCTGGAGACAAAAGGTCTCATTCCTGCACCAGTTCTTGTTTTTTTCTTTTTCTTTTTTTTTAATTAGTCTTTTTTTCCATTTGACCTGTCCTGAACCCGTTCTTTATCTTCCTGTGGACATCTAGAAGAAAGCCCAAAAAAATTTACTTGTATATTTCTCTATAATTTTATATATATATATATATATATATATATATATATATATATATATAGAGTTAAGAAGTTGAGGGAATAACCTTTAAACAAGAGGATTTTGAGATATAATGGTGATGTAGATTGAAATGTATAAGACTCCTCCATGAAAACTATTACTATAGAATGAGACATATGGTACAGGCTAAGGCTCCCATGGGTTTGACTCTGTTCTTTGGGAATGACACTGAAAACCACCTTAGCAGGTTGGAATTCCAGGGGCAGGCCCTGGATATGGGGTCTCAATATTCTCAGCTGGAATCCAAAAGCTGTGTGATACTAGACAAGATATTTAACCTCTTTGAACCTCAATTTCATCATTTATGAAATGGAGACAATACATGCCTGGAAGGGCTGTCACGAAGATTAAGTCAGAGTGTAAAGGCAAAGCACTGACATAATATCTAGCTTGTAATGAATGTTTAATGAAAGTTTGTTTCTTCCCGCAGAAGGTTGTTGTAGAATTAAGTGACTTAATATTTATAAAAGTGCTTTATAAACCACAAAATGCTACTCTAGTATTAGACATTATTAATGTGATTTTAAACTTGTATTTTCTATGTACTTAGTTCTTTTAGGAAACTTTAGCCAACAAAATAGATTGCCCAGAACTGATATAGAAATCCTACCAGATAATCCAAAGTCAAATTTAAGAGAGCATTCATTTTCCCCCAGAAAAAACTGTATGATAATTATAAAAAAGAGCTAACTTTATTATTTGGAATAACTACCATTTAGCTTCCTCTAGACACCAAAATGCTGCAGAAGAAAATATATCAGGTGGGGGTGGAGAGGGCAAGAGAAAGAAAGGAAAGAAGGGAAACAAGGGCATGGGGACAGTTTATCATATGAATGACTGAACATGGACGGTGACCTTAAGTACTTTAAGGCATGAAAACTCATTTTAAAATGTAGTTTAGTTTGAAGGACACAGTTATTCAACACCTATAATTAGACAAATAGCACTAAAGGCCTGAAAAATGCTGTTTGGGCTGAAGATACACTTTCAAGGAGCAAAAAGCTACTCCTGAAGTTCCCACGTGTGTAGTAAAAGTTCAGATCATGTGGAGTAAGTCATAGGTCCATCCTGGCAAGTGCTGACACACTAAGAATTCAGTTCCCTGGTAAAAACAGTGTTATGTACACCTGAGGGGGCACTAAAAACAGGGACTGAGTATGTAAGCACTAGAGCACAGACTCTATTATACACAGTCCTCTCCTGTGAGCAGGAAGCAACTAGAATTCACTAAATCCAAGTTAATACTCTGTGAAGATGTTTCTTCATAAATCAGGCCCTTAATATGCAGTGACTTGCTTGAAGTCCTAGAAGACATCGTAGAAGAATCAAGATCATAAGTCAATGTGATACAGGATTACTAGGCAACAAGCCACAAGAGAAGAAATCGCATCTAGGCTGAGAGAGCTTACTATGAAGTCAAACCAGCCTTTTTCTATCTCTCTGTGACTCTGGTCAACTTGCTCAAATGATAAGCTTCAATTTCTCCATCTGGAAGAGGGCAGTAATAATGAATACATTGCAATGTGGGTCTGAGAGTGAAATGAGATCTCTTTACATCTTTACTGTATGTAAAGATTTTAGCACTCTGATACAATTAGCTGTGACTATGAATAATATTTTTGAATAAAATACTTAGAAAAATACTCTATCATGGATAGGGGCCTGCAACCAAGGCGCCCTTTGTGGAAACATGTTAGGAATGCAGGGGCTGTCCTGAGGAATGTTCTGTGCTAACTTTAACCGGGAGTGAAAAGTGACTGTTTAGATAACAAGAAACAAACAAAACGGGAATCTTATTCTAATATGCTCTTTGAATGTCTCTTCAATTAGTTGTTACATTAGGCCAAGTAGAAACGGCCTCCAGAAGCTGCATCTTTTGAGCTATGACAATTGTCTTTGTGCCAACAGAATTTAAACACACCATTTGTTTTTAGCTCTAGAAAAGGCATTATTTTATAATTTACTTTATTCTATTTTGCATTAGTCAGCTAGGGGTGCTGCATTAAGCATGCTATATTTCAGCAGATATCCATAAAATACATTTAAGCCTGCACTTAATCTGCATTTAGTTCTTTTAAAGAACGACAGCGACCAAAGTAGATGGCCAGGAATTGATACGATAATTCTACTAGTTAATGCAAAGCCACGTTTAAGTCAGCGTCCATTTCTCTGTAAGAAAAAAACGTATAGTAATTCACAAAGCATTAATTTTATTATCTGAAATAACTACTGTCTTTCCTCCTGGAAACACCAAAATGCTCCAACGCGTGCAAGTGTTGAAAGGTATGGGAAAGGGACGAGTCATCATGAGCCTGCCGCTCTTCCCCATTGCCTACATTTTGCTGCTTTCTGAGTGTGCATTCAGTCCTGCAGCCTGTGCCTCGTCTACTGTGAAACTTGTGCGGATAGGGATGGGGTTTCCTAGTAGAAGGTAAAATAGAAGCCCCATACTGTAGAAGACATGTTCTGAGAGAGGTGAGATGGAATGGAATGATTCTTCTCCCTCAGGGTATATTTTGTCCTGATACTGCTGATACCGAGGCAGGAGCAGTGGGGTCTAAAAGAACAGGAGTAAAGAGACAGGGCAGAGTGTATGTAGGAGTGAGATGAAGGGGCTGGTCTAAGATGACTCTCAGGTTTCTGGATTAGTGGACTGTACACTGGGAGGATAGTGGAGCTCTTTTCTGAGATAAGAAGAAAACAGGAAGAGAACAAATACAGAGGGAAAAATGTAAGTTGGTATTGAAGAGGCTGAATCATCATGTATAACCAGTAAGCAAATGGATAGTTCTTTTTTAGACTAGCATTTAAAATAAGAGATAATCCAATACCGAGCACTACGTATCAAGAACAGTTTGTGAAATAAGCAGATACAATTCAGTCATGTCACAGGTCTGCCTTTTGTGAGCAAAAAAATGAGCTTTTTGGGACTACTCATTATTAGTACAATACGTTTGGAAAACAATATGGTAATAATTATCAAAAATGTTAAAATATTAATATTTTGTTTAATAATTTTACTTCTAGGACACTAAGAAGCTAATCATAGATGTAAACAGTATACAAAAACATGTATACTGCAATAATTAAAGGAGCAAAACATTGAAATCTACCCAGAGATCCAATAATAGAATAGTAAAATAAATCAAGATACGTCTATAGAATAGGGCATTAGTCAACCATTAAAAATAGTTTTCTTGAAGAATCTTTAAATATGTGAGTGCTTTAGTTTTCTCTAGCTGCACAATTGCATCAAAACATATTAAATTAAAACAACACACATATTATCTCACCCAATTTCTCAGAATTGGGTGGCTCTGGCTCAGCATGCCTCCTGAGATTTTAGTCAAGCTGTTGACCAGGGTTATGGTTTTCTCAAGGCTTGACTGGGGCTGGAGAAGCCATTGCCAAGTGCACGCATGTGGTTTTTGCCAGGCTTCATGGCTGTTGCCTGGAGGCTTCAGTTTCTCATGATAGTGCTCCTCACAACACAACAGGCTGCTTCACTCAGAGTGAGAGATGGACTGGGAACCCACTACGGATGCCACTGCCAGTTATATCCTACTGATCTCAGAGACCAATCCCGGTGCAACATGGAAGGAGCCACATTTAAGTCAGTGTCCATTTCTCACAAGAGTGTGAGCATGAGGAGGCGGGGATCATTCAGGGACATCTTGGACTCTGGCTCCACAGTAAGTCAATGCTTTTGATAAAGTGTTAACTGAACAAAACAAAGAATATATGTATAACTTAATTATTCAAAAAATGCAAAGAAGACAGTGTAGACACGCCAGAATTTTAACTGTGCTGATATTGGTTGTGTGGCTATAGTTTGTTTCAATTTCCTTTTTATAGTCTTTGATATTTCATAAGAATTTTGTGATTAAGATGCATTTTTATTATGTTCTTTCTAAATGTTAAAGAACTTTAGAAAACACGTTGAGCTACTAATATTAATTAATTTCACATAAAGTATGAAGATGTTCAATAAAACTCAAGGCCTCTACTAAAACAATACTGAAGTATTTTACTAATTTAAAATAACTAGTTAAGTTTAGGATGAATAGATTACAATTTGACTTCTTTTTAAACAGTTCCTTATGTTCCCTAGCATAAGTATTTTATAGAAATTCAAACACAATAACTAAGCTCCTAGGTTGATGATCATTAAAATATTTTTGCTATTCAGTTTGCTCACTTTATAAAAAGATACTATGTGCCTAGGCTAAACATTCTCCAAGAAAACGTTTAACTTTAATATTCATTGATTTTTAGAAGATATTTATAAATAATAAGTATTTAAAGCACAGAACTTTCTCAGTCAACTGTACAGCAGTCCAAGATTCATGAGGAATTTGAAGGTGTTTTTGGAAAGAGACGTTGGTACAAATGTTTATTTTTCACTTGCACCATGAAATCTAGGCCCTGCCTTAGAACAGCGGAGGCTGGCATTTGGAGATGTGAAAGCAATACGGTTTTCTGCAGCATTGACTGGGTTTCAGTAGCCTGTACATGGAGTGGAGCATATTTGTGAATTCATTTAGTCCTAAGCAGTGTCAATAGATACCCCAACAAAGATCTTTCTGGTGTTTTAAAGTTTACTGGTATTTCCTTCTTCAGGATGTCCGCTCTGCTTGTCTTCCCACATGAGAGAGTGCAGATGTTCCCAAAAGCATCTTTGCGTGGATTTGCTTGAAGCAAGACGCAAGAGAAGGGGCAAAGCTCGAAGGGAGCTGCCAGAGAGGGAAAAGCAGCTGGGCAGGGTTTCCTGATGACTGAAAGGTAAGCTGTTCTCTAAGAAACAACGTCACTTTCTTTTCTGAGAATGGGCCCTTGCTGTAACAGAGGCTAGAAATGTGCTAAGATTCTTTCAAATTTGCAAGATCTCATTGTCTCTATTATGATGATACTCTTGGATAATCTGTTTGTTCCTGTGAGGTGGCTCCAACGTATTTTTCAGTGTCAGAAGCATGGGAGGCCTGGAGATAGGAAAGGTGTGTTCAAGGAAAAACGAAGATCTGATTTCACTCCAAGCAAGTAAGGTGAATTAGTGATTATAAAATCTAGGCAAAACAACTCTTTAAACATATCACAAGTGCTACTCACATAATAAAACTACGGTGAAGAGATTTACAACCAGGCCTTTAGGATGTAGTTGACTACAGGTGCAAAGAAAATATTAAAATGTTTTAATTACCTGTGGTGCGCTGTACTCTTGAGAGTGACTAGAGGCTTCCTTAAAGATGGAAAACACTGAAACCTGCCACAAGGATCTGAGGACTTATAAAAGAGGGAGAAATACTTTGAGGAGATTACTGCCAAAAAGACTAAGTCAAACAGACAAATTTAGAACATGCATACACTATAATGATAAATATATTCTAAGGGGAAGGCGTGGCCAGACACTGTGGCTCATGCCTGTAATCCCAGCACTTTGGGAGGCCGAGGCAGGTGGATCACCTGAGTCAGGAGTTTGACAGCAGCCTGGCCAACATGGTGAAACCCTGTCTCTACTAAATATACAAAAATTAGCTGGGCGTGGTGGTGGGCACCTGTAATCCCAGCTACTCAGGAGGCTGAGGTGGAAGGATTGCTTGAACTGGGGAGGTGGGGGTGGCAATGAGCCGAGATCCTGCCACTGCGCCCCAGCCTGGGTGACAAAGTGAGATGCTATCTCAAAAAAAAAAAGAAAGAAAGAAAGAAAGAAAGCAAGAAAAAAGAAAAGAAAAAAGGGAAGGCCTGTTCTCTCAAAATAGCAAGGTAGCATGTGAAACAATGCACACCAAGTGATTCGGACTCTAGTGTGTGGGCTAATACAGGCCTGTTTCAGTGGAAACATAGTAGGGCTTTTAGATAGGTATTTATTCTAAACCAAACCAAATCGTTGTGCAAAGGAATGAAGAAACTTCTCAGCCATGTTCAAGTCACAAGGCAGATGTAGAATACACAAAGGTTAATGCGAGAAGAAAAAGTAAAGGCATGATCTTGTCTCTCACCAATGCTTCTCCAAATGACCGTAGCCTGTCCTTAAATTAAATTAATGAATAATCAGAACAGATAAAATGAGATGGGAGAGATGGCTGACTTAGAAGTTTGAACTTGAAACTGTGGTTTATAGCCATGAACTTCTGGCTTTTCCCAACCAAATTCCTAAATGTATAAACTACAAAGGAAAAGTGCACAAATGGATGAATGTCTATATTAATGTCTGTCTTCTAGAATGTCTGATCACTCTCTCCTTATCATCATCTTCATCATTGTGAAGCAAGAGCAGCTCTCTGAGATACAAAAAGATTTTCATAAATTCATGATGGACAAGCCATAAAAGTTTCCCAACTTGAGAAAGAATGAAAAGAGGCAAAAGGCATTTTCCCTAAACTCACTACCTCAGAACTATGTGTAAAAGGATGAATGATTAATATTTAGTGAATGTCTGCTGTGTGCTATGTAGTAGTAATGACTTTCGTGTGTTATCTCCTATAAACCTCATCACAATTCAGTGAGGTAGGTATACTCATTTTGCCAATGAAAAAATCAGAGGTCAAATGATTTGCTAAAAAATAATGCCAGAGGCAAGCGGCAGACTCTATGTTTGAAACGTGTCTTTTAGCACCAAAAATCCACCCTCCTTTCACTTCCCATGCTTCTTTCCTTAGATCACTGCATGGATTTGCCCAGGCAGCACTATTAAATGGAATCAGTGACTCTGCTGTTCCATGGAAAGGTCAAACTTGCTTTTACTTGAGGGCCTTGCTTTTCACCCAAGTATCCTACCCAGCAACTCCCTCTCCTCCCTAGAGTGGTCCTGCCTGACCTCCGCATTGAAAACATGACTTCTGTCATTCACAATCCCCTTCCTTTTACCTTTTATTATAGCACGTATTCCTACATGACACTATGTATCTATTTGAGTATTTGCTAATTTTTTTCTTGCAAACATTATTTTTTAATTTTTTTATTATACTTTAAGTTCTGAGGTACATGTGCAGATCATGCAGGTTTGTTACATAGGTATACACGTATTTGCTAATTTTTTGGTGTATACTCCATAGGGGCGAGGAGTTTGTATATTGTGTTTACTGTTCTATCCATAGAGCCAAGGTCCATGCCTGGCATTTAATAGCTGTTCTACGAATAGTTGTTGGGTTCATTTTAATGAATGTGTTGCTATGAATATTTCACCTGATCTTAAGTAGAGGAGAACAATCATAATCAACCACAAGTTTCTTATTCTAACCTCTACCCTTCCTTGAGTTACTTCCCCTTCCATATTTAGCTGGACTATCAAGCCTTAGTTTCCATATCAATTTATCTGATGTTAAAATCCACTATTGATGTTTGGATGAAGATGGTTATGGCACAGATGGCCACATGCCCCTTAAACCACATTTCCCAAGCCCTTCTCTTTGTATCTTGAGGCAGCCGTATGTTTAGTTCTCTATGATGGACTGCGAGCAGAAGGTGTATGGTTCGTTTCAAGGATGAATTTTAAGCAGCAGATATGTCTTTTATACTGTTTCCCTTTCCCGCAGCTTGTTGTAGATAACAGACATGAGGTCCTGGGGTGGTGGATCTAAAGGAAGGATCCTAGGTCTCTGAATCACCATGTGGAAGAAAATCAATCACCATTGCTAGGTGAAACACCGACATTTCAAATAAGTGAAAAATGAACGTGTGCTAGGTCAAGCCATTGCAATTTTGGGATTTATTTGTCTTAGTGTCACCTACATTTATACAGTAGCTGAGTAACATTTTAAGAGAAGAGGATGTTTGCAGCCATATTGAACTAGAAGAAATGTCAAAGATACTTTTTATTTTCCTGGTTTTTAATTTCTATGTTTATTCTTAAAAGAGTAAGTCCTTTTAAAAAATTAATAGTATTGTCTTGACTTTTGGATGTAGAAACAGTTCTCTACTTAACCACTCAAAAGAGCCATGTGAGAGGAATTTGTGGATAAGGAAATTTAAAGACGGTATGAAATCTCTAATCAAGCCAAACCAACATTCATCACCACGACATTCTGTCAGTGCCTCCAGGGATTAAGAACATATGAAGGTCTTTCTCTGAAATGTGATTGAGACATTGGACTTAGCTGTTTGGGTTTTCATGAAACCCATTGTCAGGTTAAATAATGATAAGTGTAGTAAATGTTCTGGATAATTGCTTTTGTTATAAAACTTGAAAAAAGAGTATATTAAATTTTTTATACCTTGCCTTTCAGGACATTATTACTTATCTTTGTGCAGAGTAGATTAAGGAAGTCCATTGAGTAAGAAAGCATTAATTTGGTAGATTCTCTGTGTTAAGGTGCTAAGAATTTTTTATGGAATAAGGGTGTTAGTCTTGTCTTCTTGTCAAGGAGTAGAAACAGGTAGAAAATATTTATATTTCAGCCCTGCTTCTCCTTTGTCATGTCCTTCATCACAAGGATTATTCACTAAGTAGTAAATAAAATCAAGAAAGGAAGGAAGCAAGCTGGCTAAAGAAGAAATGAACTAGATGTCTATATGTTTCATTTTGTTAGTGATCAAGTTCATCTTTCATGATTTTTACTTTGATACATAAAAGATATATCACAACTGTTTTCCTAAGCAATATGAAGAGACAAAGCTATTATAAAAACTAATGGTTATAAAAATACATACTGACATGTGTATTTATCTTATGCACACCTTGATGAATTTTTCATAAACTGAACAGACCTCTGAAACTGACAATCATAAAAAACAAACAGACAAAACAAACAAGCAAACAAACAGTCTAGAAACCCTCCCATGCTCCTTTCTAGTCACAGGATTGATCATTATTTTGACTTCTAACAGCCTAGCTTAATTTTGTAAATTAATTAAGCCAATTACTCTGTGTAATTCACATGAATACATTAGGTATTCTTTTGTGCCTGACATTTCTTGTTGAATATTTTGTTTGCAAGATTTATCCTGTTGTTGCACATGCTTGTAGACTGTTCATTCTCACAGATGTATTATAAAATTCTATTGAGTAAATATGGCACTGTTTACTTATACACTCTACTTCTGGTGGACATCTTGATAGTTTCCAGTTTTGTTTGGAGCTATTACAAAAGTGCTGCTATGAACATTCCAGTTGAGTCTTTTGGTAAACTCAAATATGTATTTCTGTTGAATATATATGTAAGTATACCTAAAGAAAGATTCATTGATACTGCCAGTTTTCCAACAATGTTGTCTCAATCCATATCACTATCAGTTGTGTATAAAGATTTGAGTTGCTTTTATCTTTGCCAACACTTGGAATTTTTTGTCTTTATTGTTTTCGCCAGGCTAGAGGTTGTTTAGTGGTATTTTTTTGTGGTTTAATTTGCATTTCCTTGATAGCTAATGAACTTGAGAATATGAAAATATGTTTATTGGCCATTTGAATGTCTTTCTTTATGAAGTACGTGTTCAAGTATTTTGCCTAATCCTTTATTGAGTTGTCTGCATTTTTTTTCTATTGATTTGCAGTAGTTCTTTACATGTGCTAGATAAGAGTGTTTTTGGGGCTATATCTGTAACGTACATATATATATATATATATATATATATATATATATACTCACTTTGTAGTTCGCTCTTCTTTTCTCTTAATTTCTTTTGATGAATGGATGTTTTTAAATTTTAATTAGACAAAACTATAAGGCAAGAACAATACTAGATTAAGCTTTAAAAGGTGATCCAGCTCCATGAACAGAAGGATTGGGATTCCCAGCACTATTGAGCTGTTTGAATAAAACTCCTAGAAGCCTTAATATAGTTTTTCAACTTTCCCTTTGTAATTGTAATGTTGGAAAAACATTAGTTACCCTCGAAGTATCATTGAAATTACCATCTGCTGATTGAAACAATGTGAAAATATTAGCAAAAATGGTTAGAACAATAAGAGTACTGTATAATATCCATGTAAAGTTGACACTAGCCACAGGTTTCTTCAGGAAACCATCAGTGTTCTGAAAACAATAAACAGAAAATCAATTTGCAGTTTTCAACAGCACAGTGAGGATGGAAGTGAAAGGTATTATTTTAAGAATTTTCTCAGGCCCTGAGTTGTAAGATTCTATAATCAGTGATATTTTTATTTAAAGAAAATCAGAGCATGAGATAGTATTATTTTAACATCTAACATTTAATGCGAGAATTAAAAATTCAATGTAAGATTTATGTTGGAAAAAGCAAACAAGCAAACAAAGTAAATTACAGCTCTCTGTGTAATAATGTGAATGAATGGAGATTCTTCAGCAAATGGAATTTACTATGTGAAATCTTGTAAATAGGCATATTTTAAAAAATCTTGGCTCTAAAGTAATTTGGTGAAATGATTATTTTCCTCATAAGACAAAATAAATTCCTGTCATATTATTAAACATTTTACAACCTCAAAATGCTGTTTTATGGTAGACCAGCTAGAAGTTAAGATTAAAGCAGACTGTATTTGTGGTCTGGTCAGAGTTTAAGCAGAGGACACAGTTTCTGGAAGCTTTTCCTTTAACCTGGATGTCAAGGGTCCTTTTGCTGCTTAGCACCTCCAGCAGTCTCCAGGTTCCTCATCTAGCTGTATTGTCTCTCCTGTTTCCTGGAGAAAGGTCCAATTACCCAAAATACATTTGTGCCCTTTTTATATTTTTATCATAGTTAATAACAGAAAAGCTTGGTTATATATAAAGTCCTAATAAAACAAAAGTATCATAGGAAATATTTCTTTTCTTTTTTTTTTTTTTTGAGACAGAGTTTCACTCACGTTACCCAGGCTGGAGTGCAATGGCGCAATCTCGGCTCACCGCAACCTCCGCCTCCTGGGTTCAGGCAATTCTCCTGCCTCAGCCTCCTGAGTAGCTGGGATTACAGGCACGCACCACCATGCCCAGCTAATTTTTTGTATTTTTAGTAGAGATGGGGTTTCACCATGTTGACCAGGATGGTCTCGACCCCTTGACCTCGTGATCCACCCGCCTTGGCCTCCCAAAGTGCTGGGATTACAGGATTGAGCCACCGCGCCCGGCCCATAGGAAATATTTCTAAGAATATTTCTAAGAATCATGCAAAATCATGATTTTGCATTAAGAAATTTTGAATTAAGAATCATGTAAAAATGAGAGATTGAAATATTACTCTGTCAGAAATGAAAGAATTTAAGAACCATTAATTGTTTGTGTACTAGCTCTGTGAAGGTAGGTCTGTTTTTGTTCATCTTTATAGCCTTTGTTCTTCCTGCCATATTGCTGCACATAGAGTATATGGACAGTGTATACGTGTGGACTAAGTGAATGCCAACATACTTTTGAAAATGTAATATGTAAGTTTCACAGATGTTGTCTCTTATAATCCTTCCTTTTCTAAGTACTCGGAACTTTGAAAATGGCTCTTTTAATAGTAAAGTGTTTTTTCTAGATATGTTCTTAAATAAAAAGTGATGTAAAGAAAGGAAAACAAACATAAATCATTAAAATGCTTTAAATTACCAAATCTACCCCAAGGAATGTGTAAAGTGATAACTTAATGAATACCTAACATAATATTTTATGGGTCAAATTTTCTCTAAATGTGATCTGTTTTATTTTGAAATATAGATATTGTTAAAGTATAAATTGGAAGCAACCGGAAAATTGGTTTTAGGCACATGTGATATACAATTTCACAAATGTTTAGGATCCTGGTGTTATTTCCATGACTATGAGATTTCATAAACAAATCATATAGCAACTATTTGTACTTCATTTTGCTTCTGTACAACTGAGGTGTTTATTTAACACAAAGGCACCTTCTACTGATTATTGTAGATACTATTTTTTTAATGTATTTTAAGTGAATATTACACACAGAACTGTGTAAAATGTAAATTTTTCTCCTCAGGTTGTATATATGCTATATGTAAAATATAGCTAGCATGTATAATCCCAACTTCTCTTCAGACAGTCCTATTAAGGTAAACTCATATTACATGCAAAACCTTTTTTAAAATTTAATCTGCTGCATTTAGAACCCTTGATGCCCAAATTACTGAATTAATAGGGTTTTCATTACCTATTCTGCCTAGTGCAATACTAATTCTGTTTACCTATACTTAACATACAATAGAATTACAACTATAGAGGAAAATCTCTTTTCCTTATTAGGCTGCTGAAAAAGATCTCATATTCTGTGATATCTGTTTCTAATTTGTCTTCGGGGAAAGGAATGCCAAATAGCTGCCTTCTTTCCCCCTTCAGACATTCAGAACCTCCCCAAACTGCAGTCAAACCAGGATGCACGCCCCAGCATGTGATTTTTTTTTTTCAGGATCATAGTCAATAAATTTGATTAGTTTGTAAAGCATTCCAAGCCACTAGCCCACAAAGCAGGTTGAGCCAATCCTTCACTTACTCCCTGTTCTTTCTAGACCACCAGGGCTCTAGTTTGTATTTTTAAACCTGGGTTAAATTGTGGCATAACCACAAACCATTGTATGCTATTAACAGTGGGGTTCCAATGAATGACTGACAAACAGAATCTTAGCACACGAAGCCTACTTCTCTCAATGGTAAACACATGTTATTAATGAAACGTTTCTAACCGGCTGAAGCAGTTTGAAGTCTGTCTTGACTGACAAGACTGTATTTTGCTATATAGGCTAAACAAACAAAACATTTAAAAATAGTTTATTAGAAGAACATGTTTTGGTGAATCACAAATGTATAATTTGCAGATCTGGATTCTGAACTAAATTTCTTCTCCTCCTGTATTATAGTGTCATATCTCTCTCCAGGGTTCAAAGAGAGCATATAATTCCTGTATCTTCTTTAGGGAGATCTGAATAATGTAAAATGCACCTTCTGATCTCGCCTCAAAGAAAGTTACCTTGACACAGGTACTACATGGGACACTACAGGAGAATACAGGTGAATATGAACCTCAGGATCTAGACTCCCATTCTGAAGCTCAGAATCTACTTCCTAAGAAAGAATTTCTATTGTTAAGTAGGATGCTAAATAAAGATCAAGTGTGCTTCATCCTCAGCTTCCTCTTAGTTCAGGGGATAGGTAAGTAAAGACTTTATCCATAGTTGATGTTCTCATTTATCAGTAACATTGGCTATTTAGTATGTTGGCATTCATGAAAACAGACAGTGAGTCTTTTGTACAATTTTTCTGAACTCCTGTTTAACATAAAGGGATAGCAAACCCCAAACCAAATAAAACAACACTGGCATTGCATTTAGATGTCTTTGAAACATTCCAATGTTTTGGACCACCAAACTCGAACCCACGATGGTTGCATTTAGTTTTGATCAAATTGGGCAGTGCTGCCTCAAGCTGGTTTGCATTTTTCTACCCCGACCCTGTTAGAGTAACCAGAGAATTACAGAACAATGTTTAACAGCAGTTAATCTGTTCTGCAGAGTACTTTTGCAAGTGAATTGAGTAGCGAGGAAACCAGGGATGGGCTACATCTCTAACTTCAGAGTGATACCACTGTCATCAAAACAGTTCCTAATATCCAATGTTTCTAGAAGGGGATCCTCACTATTTCTAACAACATCAAAATAGCCAGTCAAAAGTAAAAACTTTGTACAAACCACAGATACATGATGTAAAAAATTATTTTCCTTCATTTAACTGGGTTACTTTCTTTTCACTGAACTGACAAATTAATGTCATAGGTATTGTCTAAATTTAAGCTCAGAAAGTATACCCTGAAACCGTTTAAGGGCGATGTTGGGGGAAATAAAATTCTAGGATTTGTTGCGTGCTGTGGTTCATGCCTGTAATCCCAGAACTTTGGGAGGCCGAAACAGGAGAATAACTTGAAGCCAGGAGTTGGAGATCAGCCTGGGCAACACAGCAAGTCCTTGTCTCTAAAAAAATTAAAAAATTAGGGGGATGTTGTGGTACGCACTTGTAGTCTCTACTATTTGGGAGGCTGATGCAAGAGGAGCGCTTGAGCCCAGGAGTCTGAGGTTGCAGCCACCGAACTTCAGCCTGGGTGACGGTGCAAAACCCTGACTCTAAAAAAATAGTCTGCAATCTGAATGAAAGAATAAGTATGCCAATGAATGTCTAACCAACCCCACTCATACTGTGCTCCACTCTTTGCTTTACTTCTTGTCTCTATTCCACACGTGCCTTGTTCTCAACCAACAGCCTTGTCTCCATATTCTGCCTTCCACTTGCCCAATTAGCTTGTGGTGTCTAGGGTCTTTGTACTTGCTCCTGTGGTTCTTAGTGTTTCATTTTCTCTGGAGGATGGCACAGCGAGGATCATAGGGGTCCTGGTACCACCCCTTTGGGTGTCCAGGGTCTTCCTTTGGCTTTCTGGTGACCCTTCATGGCATGACTTGCAATGTACACACCTGTGATACATCTCACCTCTTCTCTCTTTCCGGCCAAAACATTCTTTTAAGCTATCCCTTTCTCTAAAGCTTCTGCTAGTAGGCTCAATAATCTAAAATACTCTTTCACGTCAAGGTGATAATAATTAACTCAATCCTTTTGTGCGTTACACACTAGAATGCTTGGAGAGATTATACACTGTTTACCTTAAAACGTATCAACAAATTCTAATTGGCAAACAATGAAGATAATATTAGTACACAAGAGGAGGCTTCTGGTTGTTCCCTCATGTCCAACCCTGTGGCTGAGTGGGTTAAATGCTGACTGGAGCCCATTGCCTCTTCTCTGCCTAGATGGCTGGTATTCAGAGGCTATATCTTATATAGTCTGTTACACAGGTTCCCATTTCTCAGGTAAAATAAAATAAAGAAGGGACTATTCTTGGAAGTTTAATTAAGGAAACTTGGTGTATATTTATTTCACTGATGAGTAAGTAGAGAAAAATGAAGGCTACTTCTAACGTATATGTTGTGATAGAGAATTGAAGAATTCTGGAATTTTATAGCTGATAGAAGAATGAAAGTGCTCTGAAATTTAAATGATTAATAACAGAGTAAGAACTTTTTGGCTTTTTAACAATATACTTATAAATCATACATTACAGTGTAAATTACATCGTATGATAATACTGTATAGATTTTCTAACTACGTTACTTATATTTCATATAATAGTGCTGAAATTAGTAGCAACTTGGTTGGATAGTACATTAATGTTATATATATTTAAAATATAATGTATATATATGTATACAAATACATAAACGAAGATTTGAGGAATTGAAGACAACATTAAATATAGTTTCAATTTGTTCTTTTAAATTTGAATTTTAAATTCTTACAAATTTCAGGATAAGAAGAAACGATTATGTCACCGTCTCAGTATTAGGAATTCAGACACAGCAAAACATCAACACCCATTTGTTGTCTTGGTTTTTAAATTGGTGAGTGCTCTACCATAAAGTTCGTGCTTCAAACATTTTAAGAGATGAGCCTGGATGAGATAAATGTCCTTCATGCTTAATTCTTAGACCTAATCTTAAATAGGCACCACAACATCACTATTGTACCTGCTCATTCCATAAGCATCTACTAAACATTTATTATAAACCAGAAAGTATTTTGCTAGGCACTGGGGAACATACATAGTGGAATAAAACATTTCTTCCGTGGCAGTGACTATTATTCCTTGCCAATATGTTCTCTTTTTTCAGGCCACACAGTGGGATGGCATTTTTCAATCTCCTTTACCATGTTCTGGCTAGCAGAATGAAGGTGTATATGTTACATGCCTCTTTCAGAATAGCCCTACAAATACATTCTGTGTATGATTCTCTGTTTCCCATCTGCTGTGTAAATGAATAAGACTCTAGAATCTCAAGAAGAAATAAGCCTGAGTTCCTGAATGATTCTTCCCACCACCATCAACTTACATTAGACTGTGACTTAACAAGACATAAATGTCTTTGTGTTAAGCCACTAAGATGCTCTAGCTGCTTGTTAAAGTAATCAGTCAACGGTATCAGCCTAGCTCTATAATAAATAACTTTAAACATAGTGGCATAAGACTAAAACTAATCTCTGTCTTAGCAATTTAGACAGAGCTCCACTGGAATGGATCATCTTTTCTCCCCCAGGCACTGGCTAGGCTCACTCATGGGTTTATGGTCAGTTGGCAAGTCATATGGAAGCTGGCTGGTCCGGGATGAAGAATTTACAGAGCTGTGTGTCTCCAGCATGCTAGCCAAGACTTTTTCAAGATGAAAGGCAAGCTTCTATTCATAAGCACTTTAAAAACCTATGCATGCATTACCTTTGCCAGTGTTCCATTAGCAGTAATTTACCCTAAACCAAATCATATAGCCAAACTTTAGGTCAATATGGGAGACGACTACAGAGAGGCATGATTCATTGGGAGACAGTATTTTAACAATCATCATAACCACCTTAATGAATGCATTGCCCTTATGGAGCCCAGAATTTTAAGAGGGAGAGATATATAAATAAATAACTACAATGCTTTATGAGAAGAGTTAGAACTGAACTATAACAAATATGCTATGGAGGCACTAACAAAGGAATAGCTAAGCTAACTCTGCTTTGCCTGGGCATAGTAGTAAAACTCTCAAGTGAGATAATTTTGGTGCTGGTTCTTGATGGATGAGTAGCAGTTTGTTAGAAGCTCTAGTTGCACACAATGCATTGTGGGAAAGGAAGAAGGACATTCTAGGAAGGGAAATAGCATAGTCCAAAGTGTCCTGAAAGTCAGAAAGAATACTGCACGTGTGGGAGTGGGAAGAAGTTTAATGGTATGGGGAGTTTTACTAGAGAGTTTATGAGATGGGCTGCATATGTAGGTAGGGCTAGGTGGTGATAAAAGTCTATGCCAAGGAGTTCAGTTTTTGTTAAGTTGACAACAGTGGAGGATTAAAGATACTTTATTAAGGAACTAATAATACTGGTGATCAGATAATTGGTAACACTGGAAGATTAACCTGAATTACACTTTTGTTAAAAAAAATACAGTAATACCTGGCATAAGGATGAGAATGAATCACAGTGCACATACTTGGTTGTACAAGAAAAGTTGTTTTCTTCATTTTACTACAATTCAATCATATTTATGTCTTATACTCTCATTTCACAGGGTGACAGAAAATGAATCCATCATTTGCAGGGCTATCTCTTCACTTCACAGTTATGGATAGGATTTGCATAGCTGAGCTGGTGCAAAAGAATCTGAGACCCCTTGTGGTGCACATCCACAGGCTCTGAAAACCCCAGTTCTCTCTATTACCTTCATGCTGTTCAGGGCATATAGGGGTCACCCTGGGGAACCAGGGCCACAGAGAACAGGACAACTTTGTGAGCTGATCGCTGACTCTTGGTGCTTGAACATACTACAGGAATCAGAGATATTGCAGGTTCCATTCCAGACCACCACGATAATGTGAATATCACAATAAAGTGGGTCATGTGAGGTGTTTGGTTTCTCAGTTGATAAATCTCATGTTGAATTGTTATCCCCAATATTGGAGGAGGGGCCTGTTGGGAAGTAATTTAATCTTCAGGGTGGATTTCCCCCTTTCTGTTCTTGCGATAGTGAATGAGTTCTCACAAGATCTTGTTTAAAAGTTTGTAGCACCTCCTGTTCTCTCTCTCCTGCTCTGGCAAGTGAAGATGTCCCTGCTTCCCCTTCTCTATTCACCATGACTGGAAGTTTGCTGAGGGCTCCCCAGCCATGCTTCCTGTACAGCCTACAGAACTGAGACTCAATTAAATTTCTTTTCTTTATAAATTACCCAGTCTCAGGTGGTTCTTTACAGCAATGTGAAAACAGACTAATACGAAAAGTTGATATAGGAGGTGAGGCATTGCTATAAAGATACCTGAAAATATGGAAGCCACTTTGGAACTGGGTAATGGGCAGGGGTTGGAACAGTTTTGCTCAATGGAAGACAGGAAGATGAGGAAAAGTTTGGAGCTTCCTAGAGACTTGTTCAATTGTTGTGACCAAAATGCTCATAGTGATACGGACAATGAAGTCCCATCTGAGGACGTCTCAGGTGGAATTGAGGAACTTTTTGGGAATTGAATCCAAGGTCACTTATGTTATGTATGAGCAAACAGATAATCTGAAACTAAGACTTACATTTAAAAGGGAAGCACAGTATAAAAATTTGGAAAATTGGCATCCTGGCTGTGTGGTAGAAAAGAAAAATTCATTTTCTGAGGAGGAATTCAAGCTGACTGAAGAATTTGGCATAAGTAAAGAGGAGCTGAATGTTGACAGCCAAGGATGGGGAAAATGCCTCAAAGGCATTTAGAGATCTTTGCCATCATCCCCTTCCATCAAATGGCTGGAGGCCTAAGAGGGAAGAATAGTTTTCTGGTCCAGCAGGGCTCTGCTGCCTGTACAACCTCAGGACACTGCTCCCTGTGTCCCAGCTGCTCCAGCTCCAGCTGTGACTATAAGGGACCCAAATATGTCTCAGGCTGCAGCTCCAGAGGCTCCAAGCCACAGGTCTTGGTGACTTTCCATGATCTTAAGCCTATGGGTGTGCAGAGGGCCAGAGTTGAGGCTTGGGAGCCTCTGCCTAGCTTCTAGAACATACATGATAATGCCTGGATGTCCAGGCAGAAGTCTGCTGCAGAAGCAGAGCCATCATGGATAACCTCTTTTAGGGCAGTGCGGAGGGGAAATGTGGGGTTGGAGTCCCCAAACCGGGTTCTCATTGGGGCACTGCCTAGTGGAACTGTGAGAAGAGGGCCACCGTCCTCCAGACCCCAGAATGGTGATCCACCAACAGCTTGCACCATGGGCCTAGAAAAGCTGCAGGCACTCAATGCCAGCTTGTAAAAGCAGCCACAGCACAGAGTCGGAAATGCAGAGCAGCCCAAAATCCATGGGAACCCACCACTTGCATTGTTGCCTAGTTGTAAGACATGGAATCAAAGGAGATTATTCTGGAGCTTTAAGATTTAAAAACTGCCCTGCTGGGCTTTGAACTTGCATGGGGCCTGTACCCCATTTGTTTTAGCCCACTTCTCTCTTTTAGAATGGGAATATTTAGCCAATGCCAGTAACCTGATTATATCTTGGAAGTAACTAAATGGTTTTGATTTTACAGGCTCATAGGTGGAAGAGGCTTGTCTCTGATGAGACTTTGGACTGTGGACTCTGAGTTAATGTTGGAATGAGTTAAGGCTTTGGGGGGACTGTTGGGAAGACATGATTGTATTTTGAAATGAGAGAAGGACATGAAATATGGGAGTGGCAAGGGCAGAATGATATGGTTTGAATTTTTGTCTCTGCCCAAATCTCATGTTGAATTGTGATCTCCACTGTTGGAGGAGGGGTCTGGTGGTCATACAGCCGACACCCTGATCAGTTCAGGGTGGTTGTTGCTGAAGGTTGGAGTGGCCGTGGCAATTTCTTAAAATAAGACAACCAAGTTTGTTGCATTGATCAACTCTTCATTTTATGAAATATTTCCCTGTAGCATGTGATAACATTTGATAGCATTTTATGTACATTAGAACTTCTTTCAAAATTAATGTCCATTGTTTCAAACTCTACTGGTGCTTTATCAACTAAGTTTATGTAATATTCAAAATCCATTTTTGTCATTTCAACAGGGTTCACAGCATCTTCATCAGACATAAATTCCATCTCAAGAAACCATTTTCTTTGCTCATTATAAGAACCAACTTCTCATCTGTTCAGGTTTTACCATAAGATTGCAGCAATTCAGTCACACCTTCATGTTCCAATTCTAATTTTAGTTCCCTTGCTATTTCCAACACACTGGGAGTGACTCCCTCCACTGAAGTCTGGAACCCCTCGAAGTCATTGATAAGGGTTGGAATCAACTTTTTCCAAGCCCCTGTTAATATCAATGTTTTGAACTCCTCCCCTGAATCCCAAATGTCTTTAATAACATCTAGAATGCAGAATTCTTTCCAGGAGGTTTTCAACTGACTTTTCTCAGATCCATCAGAAGAATCACTGTATATCTCAGCTATAACTTCACAAAATGTATTTTTTAAATAATGGGACTTAAAGTTGAAATGTCTTCCTGATCCCTGGGCTGCAAAATAAACGTTGTGTTATCAGGCATGAAAACAACATGAATCTCCTTGTACATCTCTATCAGAGCTCCTGGGTGACCAGGTAAATTGTCAATGAGCGCTAATATTTTAAAAGAATCTTTTTTTTTTTTTCTGAGAAGTTAGCCTAAAAGTGAGCTAAAATATTTAGTAAACCATGCTGTAAAAGCTGTAAAAAGATGTGCTGTCATTCAGGCTTTGTTGCTCTGTATCTAAAGAACAGGCAGAGTAGATTTAGCATAATTCTTAATGATGCTAGGATTTTCAGAATGGTCAATGATCATTGGCTTTGACTTAAAGTAACCCGCTATATTAGCTCCTAACAAGATAGCCTGTCCTTTGAAGCTTTGAAGCCAGGTATTGATTACTCTTCTCTATCTATGATAGTTCTAGATGACATCTTCCAACAGAAGGCACCGTCCTCCAGACCCCAGAATGGTGATCCACCAACAGCTTGCACCACGGGCCTAGAAAAGCTGCAGGCACTCAATGTCAGCTTGTAAAAGCAGCCACAACACAGAGTCAGAAAGGCAGAGCAGCCCAAAATCCATGGGAACCCACCACTTGCAATGTTGGAATGTCACTAAAACTGGACCCCTTCTTTACATCTTACAAAAATCAACTCAAGCTGGATTAAAGATTTAAATGTTAGACCCCAAACCATGAAAACCCTAAAAGAAAACCTAGGCAATAACATTCGGGACATGGGCATGGGCAAAGCCTCCATGAATAAACCACCAGAAACAACGGCAACAAAAGCCAAAATTGACAAATGGGATTTAATTTAACTAAAGAGCTTCTGCATAGCAAAAAAAAAAACAAAACAAACAATCAAACAAACAAAAAAAACCAACTATCATCAGAGTGAACAGGCAACCTACAGAATAGGAGAAAATTTTTGCAATCTATCCATCTAACAAAGGTCTAACATCCAGAATCTGTGAAAAACTTAAACAAATTTACAAGAAAAAAAAACCAACAAAAAGTGGGTGAAGAATACAAACAGACACTTCTCAAAAGAAGACATTTATGTGGCCAACAAACATATGAAAAAGTGCTGATCATCACTGGTCATTAGAGAAATGCAAATCAAAACCACAATGAGATACCATCTCACGCCAGTTAGAATGGCGATCATTAAAAAGTAAGAAAACAACAGATGCTGAAGAAGATGTGGAGAAATAGGAACACTTTTACACTGTTGGAGTGTAAATTAGTTCAACCATTGTGGAAGACAGTGTGGCAATCCCTCAAAAATCTAGAACCAGAAATACCATTTGACCCAGCAATCCCATGACTGGGTATATGCTGAAATGATTATAAATTGTTTTACTATAAAGACACAGGCCCATGTATGTTTCTTGCAGCACTATTTACAATAGCAAAGACTTGGAATGAACCCAAATGCCCATTAATGATAGACTGGATAAAAAAATGTGGCACATATACACCATGGAATATTATGCAGCCATAAAAAAGGATGAGTTCATGTCTTTTGCAGGGACACAGATGAAGCTGGAAACCATCAGCAAACTGACACAGGAACAGAAAACCAAACACCACATGTTCTCACTCATAAGTGGGAGTTGAACAATGAGAACACATGGACACAGGGAGGATCACAAACCAGGGCCTGTCGGTGGGTGGGAGGCAAGGAGAGGGATAGCATTAGGACAAATACCTAAAGCATGCAGGGCTTAAAACTTAGATGATGGGTTGATTGGTGCAGCAAACCACAATGGCACGTGTATACTATGTAACAAACCTGCAGATTCTGCACATTTATCTCAGACTTAAAGTATAATTAAAAAAAAGAATGCATTTTTGTTTGTCTACATTGAAAATCTATTGTTTAGTGTATCCGCCTTCATCAGTTATCTTGGCCAGATTTTCTGGATAATTTGTTGCAGTTTCTACATCAGCACTTCCGGCTTCCCTTGCACTTTTCTATTATGGATAGAGCTTCGTTTTTAAACCTCATGAGCCAACCTCTGCCAGCTTTAAACATTTCTTCTGCAGCCTCCTCACCTCCCTCAGCCATCACAGAATTGAAGAGAGTTAGAGCTTTGCTCTGGATTAGGCTTTGGCTCAAGGACATGTTGTGGTTGCTTTGATCTTTTCTATTCAGATCACCAAAACATTCTTTATATCAGCAAGAAGGCTATTTCGCTATCTTACCATTTATATGTTCACTGCAGCAGCATTTTTAATTACCTTCGAGAACTTTTCCTTTGTGCTCACAACTCAGGTGTTTCACACACGAAGGCTAGCTTTCCATCTGTCTTAGCTTTTGGCATGCCTTCCTCACTAAGCTGAATCATTTCTAGTTTTTCATTTAAAGTGAGTGACGTGTGACTCTTTCTTTCACTTGAACAATTAGAAGACATTGTAGGGTTATTCATTAGCTTAATTTCAATATTTTTGTATCTCTGGGAACAATCTCAGAAAAGGAGGGAGACTAGAAACAGCTAATTGGTGGAGCAGTCAGAACACACACAACATTTATTGATTAAGTTGGCCATCTTATATAGGTGCTGTTGGTGGTTCCCCCAAATAATTGCTATTCTACTATCAAAGGTCACTGATCACAGATCACCATAACAGATATAACCATAATCAGCAAGTTTAAAATATTGTGAGAATTACCTAAATGTGAGACAGAGACACAAAGGGAGCACATATTGTTGGAAAAATAGTGCTGGAAGACTTGCTAAATAGACCCAGGGTTGCCACAAACCTTCAGTTTGTAAAAAGCATAATATTTGTGAGATGCAGCAAATAAAGCCCAATAAAATGAGCTATGCCTATATCGTGTTTTCTCCTAGAGACTTTTATCTTTCTGGGCCTCTTCTAACATGGAATCTTTTTCTCCCAGATTGCACAGACAGATCTGAGCTTATTGTCCATGAGGACTTGCTCACAGACGGGAACAATTTCTATTACTGCATAACAAACTAACTTAAACTTTGTAACTTAAACAACCATTTATTAATTTCACAGAATTTAGTGGGTCAAGAATTTGGACAGGCACAGTAGGCATGCTGGCTCTTCTCCATGGTGACTTGTGTCTTGGCTGGGGACACTCAATGGCTGGAAGTGACTCAATAGCCTTGTGTGGGAATCATCTGAAGACTTGTCCATTCATATGTCTGGAGACTGGGTTGCGATGAGCTCACGAGGAGGACTGCTGACCAGTGCTCCTGCTGTGGTCTTTCCATCAGCTTGACTTCTTCAGAGCATGGTGGCCTCAGTGTAGTCGGAATTCTTACCTGGCAGTTCCTTACTGGCACTAAGAGCTGGTGTTCTAGAAAATAAGGTGGAAGCTGCATCATTTTTTATGAAACAGCCTCAGAAGCCACACAAAATTACGTCTGCCATTGGTTGAGGAAGTAAAAGGTACATACAGATTTAGGTGAGGGAACGCAGACCCCTTCTTTTCAAGGGGAGGAGTGTCAAAGGATTTTAGAGACATGTTTTTCACCCACGAAACTTTCTCTCACGGCTTATCTCTGATGTTCCTTTCTTCTTCCAACCTGAAAATTGTGTTTGTTGTTAGTCTGAGGCCCAGGGTGGGGTGGAACATAAGGGATGAGGACTATTTGCTCTGACTCATGATGTGTTTCCCAAAATACTTTATTCATGCTATGAGTCCTTTCCATTTCCTGAGAGCCTAAGTGTTTTTTAAATTCAAAAGCCAGAAACAAGCAGAAAGAACACTCTGCCTTGTATTGTCACATCCCTTCCCTGCAGTTTAAAAGTTCTACAGCAAAGCCTAACTACCTGAAGGGGTGGAAGATTAAAGGAATAAAGGACACGCAGTATGGGTTTGGTTAGGTAGGAACAGACATTCCTGTTACTAAATGACATTTTATTTTATGTTTTGTAAATATTTAACATTTAAATATCATTCACCCAAACATGCAACAAAACAAAGTAAACAAAAATGTTGTTGCTCTACTTTTATAATTTTGCCATTATTCTAACTATTTCTATTTGGAGTGGCTTATTCCTATGGTCTCTTTCTTATTTTTTATTACTTTTACAATTTTCTCATTTTAATGGAACCAGTATTCTCAAAACATTCCAGGAATTTCAAAGTACAGCAATCTTGAAATATTCTGATCTCATCATTCAAGTTGATACCAGAATTTCTAGAGCAGTTTCTTCTGCTTATCTTGTACCATACATGATGCATAATTCAGCTTTTCTCCCTCTTCACTACACAGACGAGATATAAGCCTATTTAGGGCAAATTAACTTATTCAAGGATAAAAATCTTTTGAATTCTCTATCTGCATGGTTTGGATTTCTGTCCCACCAAAATCTCATGTTGAATTGCAGAAAGGGTCTGGTGGGAGGTGATTGGATCACGGGGGCAGATTTTTCTCCTTGCTGTTCTCATTCTCGTGAGAGCTGATGGTTTAAAAGTGTGTGGCACTTCCCCCTTCACTCTCTCACTCTCTCTCTCTCCTGCCACAATGTGAAGAAGATGCCTGCTTCCCCTTTGTCTTCTGCCATCATTGTAAGTTTCCTAAGGCCTCCCAGCCATGCTTCCTGTTAAGCCTGCAGAACTGTGAGTCAATTCAACCTCTTTTAAAAAATAAATTCGCCAGTCTCAGGTAGTTCTTTATAGCAGTGTGAAAAAGGACGAACATACCCATAAAAGCTCACTCACTGACAGGCTAAGAACAGTGTGTAGAGAACCCATTATTAGGATCTCTCAAGTCAGAGACAAAAGCCTCTCCAGAGAGATATTATGCTAAGATTGAGTATCATACATATTGTTAGTAGTTAATTAGGTGTTTAATTCTTGATTTTTGTGCTACCTATTGGCCTGTAATGTAGTTGTTTTGCTAAGTTCATACTTCTTTTGTGCTTTGTGTCCATATCTATTTCTAAATCAGTCATAGAAATTGAAGACTTTAAATTTTCTCAATCAGATCTATTATTTGAACAGGAATGGCAAGGATGAGGCAAGGTAATAGCTCCTAGGGAGATTTTTGGCTATGTGACCTAGGGGTGAATACCTGGAGAGAATTAGGATTCTGTTATGGAGGAGAAGGTGGGGTGTGAATGCAACTACAGGTATTGATCGACTTACAACCTATGCAACTTACAACCATTTGACTTTACGACCACAATCGCTAGCCACGACTGCTCCGCGTCTGGCAGCGCAAACGTTGCCCAGCTGGGCGTACGACAGTGTGGACCAGCTTCCGGCAGCACTACCATCTCCACATGCACCATTTCAACTGTTATCCCAGACTCGGTACAGCAATTTGTGTTTTGTGTCTTGGATATTTTTCATTAAACCCCTCCCAAGACGTCTACCAAGAGGAAATTGTCTTTGTCTACGCCTCAGCCTGCCAAGAAGGAAAGAAAGGCCATCGATCTCGACACGAAAATGAAGTTAATTAAGCAGTACGAAGGAGGAAAGAAAGTGAATGTGATTGCACGTGATACAAAGTTATCACACTCGACTGTGTCGACGATTTTGAAAGATAAAGAAAGAATTCGTGAAGCTGTGAAAAGTTCTACACCCATGCGATCAACAGTTATAACAAAGCAACGAAGTGGGCCCATCCATGAAATGGAGAAATTGCTATATATTTGGATGGAAGATCAAATTCAAAAATGGACACGATTAAGTCTTTTTACTGTGCAGATGAAGGCGAGACGTCTATTTCAGACTCTGAAGGAGCGTGCTGGAGGAGTTTAAACTTCTTATACATTTCGAAGCAATGGACCCAAACATCGAACGATTTGCAAGGATTGAACGGATGGCGCACGATGTGCTTCGTCGGTATGGTGAAATTTATGAAGAAATAAAGAAACATACAATTCAGACAAAGCTCACCATGTTTATGAAAAAGCCAACTCCGGTAACCCCAACTGCTGCCTCAGATGGCGACATCAACGATCCGCAGCCAAGCACCAGCAGCCAATAAAATGTTTCATACATGTTTATATATTTTGATATGTTTTGCAATTGGGAAAATGTTTCCTATGGTATTTTTTTACACCTGTATTTTGTATTTTTGTATGCACCTGTATTTTGTAATTTTGTATGTTTTGCAAATATTAAACCAGTTGTACTGGTAATGCAGTGTTTTACTTAAGCCTGACGAATGTGAAAATAAGAAACAAAATGGGTAGAGATGATACAAATGGCATAAAATGAACAAAGAAAATTATGATATATAACAATAATGAAAGAAAATTATGATAAAATATGACTTAAAGATTTTTATAACATCATTTCACAGTACTGTACATATAGCCTACTCAACTTACGACCAAATCGTGTTACGACCGGTTTGTCGGAACCAATCGTGGTCGTAAGTCAAGCACTAGCTGTAATCATATCTACTGCAGAGAAAAAATAGAACACTTAACACATGCAACCAAAGGATCAGGATAAATGGCTAAGTACCTTTGAGCCCACTATTGATTCAAGAGATGACTAAACATTGATTCAAGTACTGATAGACTAAGCATGTTAAGAGTGCTGCTGATTGGATTATATACAACATCAAGGTAAGGAGATAGGCAGCAGCATAGACACAAAAGGGGCCAAAGAGTTGCCTGACACACTTGCAAAGATTACCAAGGGGAGGAGTCAACTTTCCTAACAAATTGTCAGTGTTGACAAACAGGACATAAAAAAATAATGCCTGATAGATTCTATATCAGTAAAGGAAAGTGCTTTTGGTTTTAAATTTAGATTGATACTTCTATTTGGTGGAAATATAAAGATGGCTAGATGCTTAAATCTCAGACAATTTGGATTTACAAAGAGACTGACAAACAAATGGACAAATGGTCTTTGAGAAGTTAACATGCATGTCGGTACATTTGGGGTACTGTTCTCTGCTTCAGACATGAATAGCCCATTGAAATCTCGTGCCTACTGGCTGATTTGAAGCACTAGTGTTGAGAGGCTAATGTTTGGGAGCCATTTTTCTTTTGAGTTAAAACAGGAGTTTGAACATACTCCAGCCTGAGTCAGCTTCTAAACAAGGATGAAATTCAAGTTTACAAAGCTTACTTGCAAGCCTGAAGCAGCTTATTTATATATTTATAACGTTTGCCTTAAAAAGAAACACTGGTCTATAACTTCATAAAAGGCTGAGTTGAGTACTCAGCAAAAGCAAGCTTAAATGGTTTCAAAACTTTTCTTCCAGCTGGGGCTGGCAGCATAGCCATGGTGACAGTACAGTAAGCAGAGCACTGTGCTACAAGACAGGAATATGAGAGGCTCCCCCAACCCCGCCCACCTGGGTATTATGAAACTCTGCACCTTGAACAAGTCACTTCACTTCTGTGTTTTTTTTTTTTTTTTTTTTTGAGACAGAGTTTCACTCCATCTCCCAGGCTAGAGTACAGTGGCACAATCTCGGCTCATTACAACCTCTGCTCCCGGGTTCAAGCAATTCTCCTGCCTCAGCCTCCCAAGTAACTGGGACTACAGGCAAGCACCACCATATGCAGCTAATTTGTTTGTATTTTTAGTAGAGATGGGGTTTCACCATATTGGCCAAGCTGGTCTCGATCTCCTGATCTTGTGATCTGCCCACCTTGGTCTCCCAAAGTGCTGGGATTACACGCGTGAGTACCATCACTTCACTTCTTTTGGTCAGAAAAAGACTAGCCTATCAGATGGAATGCACTAAAGGCACTAAAACATACTATTTTCCTTTGACTTTAAGGTTGAGGAATCTGAGTACAGTTAAGTCATTTGTCCCCTGTTAAATGTTGAGTCAGTAGACTGGGAGTGACATTAATGCCCCTTGACTTCTAGGCTCAAACTCTCTCTAGTACTTTCCAGAATGTGGTGGTAAATCTAGCTGTGTCTCATGAAAGGGCTCCCGCTGTCAGTGACACCCACAGGTAAGCACCTTTGAGTTTGGAACTCTCACCAGACATTGTTAACATTCAGGTAGGCGTAACCCGTGGACCCCACCTGCCACAGTGTCTCTGAAGCACAGTCTACAAGCAAGCACAGGATGTAAGGAACAATTCTTTGCCATGAACATATATCTTAAACCCTGAACATGTTCAAAGAAGCATCACTTGTATTAGTGGATTAAGTGCATTAGTTCAAATAATCTTACTAATTTTGCATTATATAATAAATGAAATCCTGAGAATGATGGAAATATTACTTTGCAAAGACAGTTACGGTTTTCTAAAGAAATGTTCAGAGATAAGAGAGGAGATTGTGACATTAAACGTGTTTAATCCTTTGGCTGTTAGAAGACTTCTAATGCAATATAAGACACAGCATTGATGTGCTCAGCTCCGGGATAAGATAGAAAGAGGAAACAGGCTCTCAGACTTAAGATTCCCCAGGACAATTTTCTCTAGAGCAGTCTGTGAAGATGTTTTGCTTTAGGAGCCTGAAAAGCCCATCTTCTGTCCTGACCTGCGTTATATTAAGGAGCTCATATCATTCATGAAAAACACTTATTTCATTTTTAAATATAGAATACATTTTATACCTACTGTTGAGTTGAGAGACAGATAGTCTCACCTTAAATAGCTATCATTCAGGATTAGGACCATCCTCTATTTTATTCTTTAAGTGAATGCTTAGCTTATTAGGTTCTTGTGGAGAACCTAAAAGGGTCAAATCATCACAGCACCAGCCCATTTTCTACCACAGTCCCGGGATCCCAAGAAGACAGGCTTGGTGTGTGAGCCCCTGCCTGCTCCTGGCCTCTGTCTTCCTTGTGTCCATGCATTTAGGGGTCAACTGACCTCTCTCACAGACTTAGTATTGCCTGTCTAAAAATTAATTTAAAAAAAAATCCAAAAATGCTCAGAACTGTGCTTCAACTTACATTTCCCTGGCCCTGGCCTCACCCTTATAGCTGAAGAATTAGTTTCAGCATTGAATTCTGACTGTGAAATATCTTTAGGTTTTGCTTACCTGTGACTCCAGAACCTTCTGCTTTTCTCCTGCCAGTCTCCATCCCCCAGTAGTTGACAGTGTGGGTAGAGATGTCAAAAAGGGCAAAAATGGCTAGGTTCTGGACTTTTCTTTGTGATTATTAGCTAAATGGCATTAGGCATATTTGTTTCCATAAGTCTCATTGCTTATCTATAAAATGGGACAAATAATAAAATCTATCTTAGGGGGTTTGTATGAGATCAAAGGAGAAATATATGTAATGTGCTTTGTACAAAGTGCAGTATATAAAAACTATTTGATAAATTTAAACTATTAGTAATATCAATTAAATGCACAGAAATTCAGCAATCCTATTGCTCTCTACTTCATTTCTGTACGACTTTTTTTTTCTCCCAAACTGGATTGTAGATTTTTTTTAAATTCAGAGACTATGTTTAAAAAGGTTTTCAGATTTTTTTCAGAATTGAGCCAAATATAGGGTACCAGGTGGTGTTTAATAGCGTTTGATTAATTCGAAACCAACACAAGTTTTAAAATATCTTGTGAATAAAGCTCATGTTGAAATTTTGTACATGAATGCAGAGAAAATGCAGAATAAGTCAATCTTCAGAAAGCAGGAATTGTGAGCTCACTCAATGCAGAGTGTCATTACGCATGTAGTGTCATCATTTCAGGGCACGCCAGCCACAGAGAACAGAACCAGGCCATCAATTGGCACTCAGTGACTAAGCACTCCATGTTGGACCTTGCACTGGAATTGACTACAAGCAGTCAGAGAAAGCACTGAAGGAATTACTCTGTTTATGCACAAAGTATTCTTTAGTATGATTTAAGTAAAACCTCCTGTTCTGTCATCATCGCCTCCTAATTATTAATTAAACTATTTAGCAATTCTAAAATCCCAACAGGCATAGCTTTTCTCTAGCAGATACTCACTATAAAATAGCTATCAGGGAAAGACAATTCTTACAAATAAAAAAAGAATAATAAAAGTGGCACACGTCAGCCACCACTAGCAAAAAACAACGGTTTTGATGTTTATACACGTGGGTAGTTTTTTGTTTAAACACAATGTAATCAATAAACACAGACTTACAAAATCCTTTCTTTCATCAATGAACTACAGCAAACTCGAAATGCAAGGATTGTGTTTTTAAGTGTCTAAATTCAAAAGGCAAGAATAAGTCCCAGGATCAGATTCTCAACAATAATCCCAATTTTTACTGGTTTTGGAGTTTACACTAACATTTTTTTCTTAATTGTATTTTGGCATCCAAGTATGTGTGTTTCTTCCAGCCCCCACATAATCTTCACAGCCTGCATAGGTTGTCTTGTAATGTAGCCAGTGAAAGAAAACATTTAAAAACTGTTAAGCATACTCCAAATTTTGCTGTTATTAGTTTTGAGGGCTTGGCTATTTTGTTAGCCTCAAAAATGTTAATAATTAGTAAGTATTCTTTGGGATTCTGCTCATGAAGCTCAAGGAACAACATTGTAAATTATAAAGAAAGAAATATTTTACTTATTTTGTGTTTCTTTGCATGGATAAAGCGGTCTTCAGTCTTCAGTTACCACAGGCTTTACTGTTAATGATGAAATGCAAAATGTGGGTTTTTTCCTCCATGGTTTTCGTTATTTGTCTTATTTGTTCTGCTATTTCCTATGCATCTGCCCCAGCCCCTTTCATTGATAATTTTATATTGCATTTGTTGCAAGGAACACTGTGTGGTTTCTATGATCAGGTAAAAGGCTTAACTTTTTTTAAAAAAAATTTTAAGAAGAAAGCATTTTGTTAAAAAAAAAATCCCTATTCTGAAAAACAAAGGTTTAGTAAGAATTAAAACAGTGTCAGGCCGGGCGCGGTGGCTCACGCCTGTAATCCCAGCACTTTGGGAGGCCGAGGCGGGTGGATCACGAGGTCAAGAGATCAAGACCATCCTGGTCAACATGGTGAAACCCCGTCTCTACTAAAAAACTACAAAAAATTAGCTGGGCATGGTGGTGCGTGCCTGTAATCCCAGCTACTCAGGAGGCTGAGGCAGGAGAATTGCCTGAACCCAGGAGGCGGAGGTTGCGGTGAGCCGAGATTGCGCCATTGCACTCCAGCCTGGGTAACAAGAGTGAAACTCTGTCTCAAAAAAAAAAAAAAGAATTAAAACAGTGTCTATTTCAAAATATAAGTACTGGTATCCTAAAGAAAGAATTTTGCAAACATGATTATTTCAAATTGATGTGCTTTGTGGTATTGAAAAAAACAAGCCTCCTCCTACTAACTTGCTTCTGCTTCTGTAAAATTCCCCTTCAGCTAGGCTGCCACCTCCCCTACCTAAATCAAAGTATAAAGGGAAATCAAGCCCCTTCCTGAGGCCGAGAGATTTTGAGCATTGACTGACTCTCGGTAGCCGGCTGAATAAAGTACTCATAATTTGAAAAAAAAAAAAAAATTAGAATAATGTCTAGGCAATGTTTAATGACATGAAGGAAGCAAAGCGAAAGACACTTGACCTAGTGGTTAGCCACTTGGTAGGGGATGAAATATGTGTTTCCCAGGAGGCTCCCAGATCATTATTTGCGTGTTCCTGTGTGTGCAATTGTATGCGTCCAAAATAGTACTTCTTTTAGAGGCTATGTAGAGTTCTAATGTCATTTCTATTCTGCCCTGTGTTTCCTTCTAACCCAATCTTCTCAATGCAGGATCAGGTTCTAGGGATCCGCAGTTGTCATTAGGTTAGTCTGAAGAATGACACCATTCAACAGTGACACTCCCGGCTTGCCCCACCTCTGACTCACTCCTCCTTGTCCATTCCTCTTTCTGATCAGTGTATGACATCTATTAGTCAACACTTCTTAGTTGAGAAGGCAGATATATTAAAAGGCTGTATATACTGGAACCTTCCTTTTCTTTTTTATCTGAATAGTCCAGTGCAGCAATACTAGGTATTGTGCATGCATATTTTCAGAGGCCTGGATTCAGGGTGGTGGGGCACTGAATGGAAAAAATCCCACTGGCTGCGTATCTAAGCCGTGCCTTCTAACCTAGCTCTTGCATAAAGTTGGCATTTTATCTACAACAGACTGGCTCCTATTTCAGATATTCAGAATTCAGGCAGGGAAAGGAGTGTCATTTACCATGCACTCTTTTTTTTTTTTTTTTTTTTTTTTTTTTTTTTTTTTTTTTTTTTTTTTTTTTTTTTTTTTTTTTTTTTTTT